>NC_137869.1:29575269-29622769 GCF_963924005.1 Protomyctophum bolini | reverse complement strand
CTCAAATATCGTATTCATTAAATGCATGATCCCAGAACTCCATCTGGAAGGAACAACACAACGCCCAGGATGCAGCTGGGTAAATGGAACAAGGGCTACAGTGCGCATCTATCATCGCTCATATCTTTACTCGGGCACGTTTGTTCATCCAAGTAGCTAGCCTAGTACCCCCTACACTACAGTACAGTATATTCGCACAGTAGCTATTAGCAATCCAATCATTGTTCTGTAATGAAAGACCGAACGATGAATAAATGCAAATATGTGGACCGTTTCGTCAATATACTGCTCCAGTGACCGGTGTGTCCGTGCGTAAATCCAATGCCGTGCGTCATGTAGCATGTTCCCTTTAAATATAAGCAGCCGGTCAATCATGAACATCCCCGAGAAGTCATCCAACGATACATTTTAATAATAAAAAACACGTTAAATCTCAGAAATCTCAACGCACATTAACATGCACCGCGTAGTAGCCTACATTCCATTGTACTGTATCATATGTATATAATGGTACATTACGTTTCTTTATGTAGAAGGGCGAGCCTTTCTTTGGGTACTTTGAGTCTCTGTGAGAGTCGTCTCTTCAGTCCCTCCACGGTCTCCTCCAGGGGCAGGGAGAGTTCGAAGCGCGTGCCGGTTGTGGAATGGATGTACAAATTCATGGAGGGTTCACTCGGGACAGCCTCACAGGACGGAGCCCCGCGACCGGTGCAACTCCGAGCGGTGGGATGCTGGTCCATTCGATAACCTGTGGTCAGAGAGGGGGGAAGACAAGACGAGCAGAGCCGAGAGAGAGGCGGGTGAGATGGAGAGGAGATCCGTCACTTGGCTACTGTCCGAGTGTCCGTTGTGTCGGAGAGAGAGGAGCCGATCTGTTACAAGCTTCCTCTTAGTCCTTTCTCTGTTCGCCGGGGGAGTCAAGGCACAACCCAATCCGTTCTATCATGAGAATATTCCCAGGAAAGTCAAATACACTAGGCTCTGTTGGGTTTTTTTGTTGGTTGTTTTGTCGCCGTTACCAGTGTGCAGCAAACCGACGTCTTGGACTCCTGGATGCTACTTAGGTGGTGGACAAATGCCAGGCAGAAACGCGTATTTGTCGGGAAGGAAAATGCCACCGGCGATTAATTACGCACGAGCACACGGACCGTTAGCTTGGTCGACAAAAGAAAAAGAAAACACGCCGAGGATGAACAAAAAGCTAGAGCTCCCTCCTGTTGGTGTGAATGCCTTGGCAATCTTTTAGATTATGTTAAACTGAAAAGCCTCGTACGGCTAGTAGGGCCCACTGTCCGCTGCGCTCTCATGCCCACGGCTGCATCTCCAATCAAACATCGACAATGTACATTGTCAAGTATCCCACTTCCACCATCGACCCAAACACGCCCACAAACCGAGATAGGTTAACCAATCACACGAGCGCTCATTTAGTACACTACCGATTTGACCCAATAGAAAGAAGGGATCCACACCCACGTGGAGGGCAGGCGAGTTTAGGCCATTCATAATATATTGCAGCATTGATAGAGCAAAAACGTATCCAACACCACAGGAGCCAAGACTAGGCTTTAAAACGGGATACGGAGATAATAAAAATAGAATACTATAATTATATAACCCGATTATGATAATAGTAAATAGCACAAAGAATAAAGAAAGAACATCTTATTTTAGGGATATTTTAGGCGAGAGTAGCGTTCATTATGATGAATTCCCGTTCTGTTCTTTGGCTTTATAGAAGTGTATATTTGTACGTCTCTAAATGTTTTGATGAATTGAACAAGGTGGACCCTCTTGTAAACAAGTGTAATGCTTTATTGGATCGTCCACTCACAGTTATAAGTCTTTGTATTGAGTTGTGCTTGAATTGTACTGTAATTCTGCAAACTGTTAATAAATATTTCAATCAATCAATCAATTCAGCTTTCTTTCTTGCTGTGTTGCGCAAAGCATAATAACATTTTGGTTATCAGCCATATGTTGATTGACGTCATTCTATTTCCCCTGACCTCAAGGTGTGTGTGTGTGTGTGTGTGTGTGTGTGTGTGTGTGTGTGTGTGTGTGTGTGCGTGCGTGCGTGTGTGTGCGTGCGTCTTTATTCTATTTTAGAATTTATAATATTATAAATTCTAAAATAGAAAAGCTCGCCTAAAACAATTTTGAAGTAAAACAATCAGTCTTAAGTTGAAAACACCAGGTCAAATCAAATGGACGTAGGACAGTGAATCCTGAGGTTGTCTTGTCGATCAGTGTAAGCGCTCTGGTGTCACTAAAACATAATACTCTATCGCCTCCAAGTGGTTAAAGCAGGAACGTCAACGGATAAAAGTAGATTTTTTTAACACCTGTCTTTCTTGACATTGCAGAAATTCTTTTGGGATAATAATTATTCAGTGGTGGTGATTTAATTTGACCGCATCCACACAACTGAAACCTGCATGCTCTAACATCCGCTAAGACGGTCAGTTTCTGAATCTGAATATTCGATCGCAAGAGAATATTAATTCACTTCACTTTAAATTACCACATTCATCAATGACAATTTACAACCTATAGCCTAATTTACAAGTAGGTCTAAATCTACTGTAAGAAAGTCAATTAAATCACAAACTGTCTGACTGAGAATGAGGTGTGACAATCGTAATCCAATTCAATATGCCTATAATCATAAATAAAATAATTTAACATTTATGCTTACATCGTATCGTATTGACTGATCATCCAAACTTTCAATATTTACAAATGGCTATACAATATTCCTTCCTATGCGTATATCCAAGTTCACAGACATTCTATAGAAGTTCATATTTATTAAACAAATAAATGATGTCTAAAATGATCTTGACGTCATCAAATGCTTACCAATTATTGTGGCGAAAACTTTAAAGCTTCGCGTAAAAGTCTTTGGTGTTCCAGTATGTTTCCCCAGCTTTGGCATGTGAAGTAGCCTATCCTCAAAACTCAAAAGATGATCAAAGACTTAAATCCAAATATTGTAGTATAGTAGTATCCACAAAATCAAGTTCAACAAAGTCCGTGCGTCTCCTTCCTTCGTTCGCAACAAACTGGACCGCTGTGTGTGCAGCTCTGTGTCATAAGGTGCCTATGACGTCCAGTCTGTACAAGCTCAGTTTGTGAGGTGAGAAACCTCTTGAAAAGCCTCTCGGATATGGGTGGAGAGAGTGCACTTCTTATGTCAGCATGTGATTTAAGGTAGCCCGGCTGGGCTCTTGCAACAAATGCGGCGGCAGCAGCAGCCAAGCCAAGTCAACGTCGCGTGCTTGCCTTTCCAGTTTCCACGACATTAGTAGGAAAACATCTGTTTGCGTAAAGTAGCCTATTATTAGTGCCTCGAATCATGGCACCTTTCGAATGGTATGGAACCATGTGGATGGATCAGGGTTATTTTTATTCAAACCGAATAGCCTACCGTGCATAGCATATCCTAAAGAGTCTAGTAATATAAATGTGACATGAAACTAAACTGCAACGTCCTTAAGAAAAAGTAAATGGAAGGAGGGATTTACGGATATGAGGGATTTTGCCAGTATACAGGGAAAAGGGTTACTTACCAGTAAGTAATAAGTAACATACATGGTTAAGGAGGGACGCCATGGATACGAAGGCACATGATAAACAACAATTGGCTGGCATGGATTCAGGTCGTTTCCAATGGCAGCAATTCAAAATAGAATGACACTTGTCAAAAACGCAAAGCCTATTTCAATAGTAGGCTAATAACAATAACAAATTCTTGTGGTGTGCTCGTCAACTTTGAACGGCTATAATTTAGTTGGCAAAAAACGAATCTTCCCTTTTTTAATACAGCAGTGTAAACATAAATAATGCTACATATAGGATTGAAATTGTATTAACAGTTTGCAGAATGGGTATAGTTCAAGGAAGGTACAGGTCAATAAAATCTCCTAAGAGGATGAAACCAGAGAAAGCCAAAGACTTTGTACATGCATTACATGCAATGGGACATTGAACCAACTGAAAAATGTCTGCAAATCCCAGGCCAAGAGTGTCCTGGTCTCTGGATCAAGAAAGACAAATCAGAACAATAAAGACATACCCAGGGGCCCTTGGCTCTCATGGGCCCTTCGAGGAAACTGGCTCGTGTGGTATTGGGTTTGAGGCCCTGAAATTGGCCATTGATTTAGTTAAATTTAGGTAAAAAAGATGACAAAAACACGAAAAAACACAAAGAATGTGCGCACACGCGCGCTATGGGGCCCCCAAAAACACTACTGGCCCAGGGGCCCTCATGGGGGTTAATCCGTCCCTGATGGAAGGTTGTGTGTGTATTAAGTTGTGATATCTTACACGCACCCACCCACCCACACACTCACGCACACACGGTCGCACACACACACACACACGCGCACACACACACACACACACACACACACACACACCTGTGAGAGAGGAGCGTGAGAGAGCAAAGAGTGTTGTAGGGAGGGGGAAATCGTGATGTCTGGTGTCACTGTTAACACTGTTATCTCCAAATTACTTCTTGGGCAGACAAAGGTGCCTGTCTTTGCCTAGCTCCAGCAACACTGTGCTGTGACCCGCCCCCCCCCCCCCCCTTTACTCCATCTCACCCTGGGAGAGGCTAACTCAGTGAAAATGAGTTGGGGTTGATCAAACTCCCTTTCCTTCTGCATGACACACAATCGATGTATGTCATTCGAGTTTGCTTTCCAAATAACTTTGTTTTGGCAAGGAACAGGATTTGCATAAATAAAATAAACAGAATAAACCAATATAAAATATAAAATCTGTGCCGTCACACAACAAAACCCCTTTACTGCAAAACCACTTTACTAATAAAAAGAATGTGGATTATCATAACTAGACCTGTACGTGCCCGTCGGCCACCGGCCTACTTGAGAACGATACAACTTGGGAACCTAATAATACCCGTTGTCAACTTGTCATAGCACCTGTTTTAACTATCTGTCTGTGTCCCTTTTGTGCCCATACTGTATATGGAGATCTCTGTATCTGTCTGTTTGCCTGTGCCTGAAGAGTGCAAACTGACTGTGAAAAGTGGACTGGTTAAGTAATCAATTGGCAGGTGTGGGGTTGCCATGGCAGTCAATTGGCTGAGGCAGAGGCTGGAAATTGCACAGATGAGGGGAGACTTTTGTGGGCTTTCTGGACAATGTGTGTCCCAACGACTCGAGGCCGGGCACTAGCTGCACTCCCTGTGGTGGTTTGGAACGTGTGTGTCGAATTTGAAGTCAGTGGGGCAAACAGTTCTCGAGTTACGTGCATTACAACCGTACACATACGCACACACGCACGCACACATGCAGACAGAGACGTAGCGCATTTATAGTAGGATATGTTCACCGTCCTCACGGACCTGTACCTGGCCACCTGTCACACAGCAGAAAGAAAGAAAAGAGGAAGCAGGTAGTTATGCACAGGGCACAGGAAAAGAGGACCAGAAACCAGGAGAGTTAAGTACAGCCTACAACAGAAATATTGCTTGGCCTTCTGCACTTGGACTGGCAGGGAATCAGCATGGTGAAAGAGCCATTAACACGTGTAATGTAGTCAAAGTGCACAGTGTATATACAGGTATAAATATAGTCCAAGTGTACATAGACTATCTTCCAACAGCTTAGAAACAAAGGAACAGTCACTATCACAGTGGATAGTGAGAAATATATGATATACCTGATATGATAAAGTTCTCTTACAGGACATGGGTGGCCTAGTGCAAAGTCACACAGAGCACATGATATTGTTGGCTCAAAGTAGACCATAATGTAGGGTTGTTCTCCTACTCCAACCTCGCTCAAATTGGTACACATTATCTCTGTATGTGATCAAGATGTATCTGTCAGATTATTCGGATTCTATTCAGTGATGCAAAAAGGTTTTCAATGTAATGAGTCCTGGGATGCAGAGGTCTTTGTTTTATTGCGTGCCTTAACTAGAAACTGCGTTTTGGGATGCAAAATGCACCCTATTTTAATATCTGGGCATATTCACACAGCGGCTATCTTGCCATTAAGTTAATGAAATGCTACCCTGTTACCACCTTGCCTTTTCAATGCAAAATGCCAACATGGCCGCCCTGTGGTCTATTGGCTTTCAAAGTTTGGCTTTCTATTGGCTTTCAAGTTTTTGTGACAGGTTTGACAGGTTTCGTCCAAAACTCACACAAATCGGTACACATTATGTCAGGGTCATATGATCAGTATGTATGAGTCGGATCACGTTCCAATTGGCTATATACTTTTATATCTAACTATCTAATTTATTAAAAACCTACACTGTCCTACACCAACCTCACCTAGAAAAATTCCATGCTAAAACATACCAGGCAAATAAAACAATTCTGATTCACAATGCTATCTACTATCTTAATATGAAAAATTCCAATGTGATTAGGTATATTTAATGTGGTAATTTACAAATTCATCATCATCATCATCATCATTGTGGTCATATATGTCTATGGGCCTTGAATCTATTTCATTAGATATTATGCCTGGTCGGTGTCTCAGGATGCACCTGGATGTCCCAGTGATGGAGGAGGCTAGGACAGCCCCCATGCAGCAGCAGTGATAATGCATCATCACACATACTTCTGGGAAGTGCATTGACAAGGGAGGAAGGGCCTGTAGGCGGGCTGCGTAAACATTTCACATTGGATATCAGATCTGGTGCGACAGAGTGTGTGTACTGTGTATAGTTATTGTGTGTGTGTGTGTGTGTGTGTGTGTGTGTGTGTGTGTGTGTGTGTGTGTGTGTGTGTGTGTGTGTGTGCGTGTGTGCGTGCGTGCGTTTGTGTGTGTGTGTGTGTGTGTGTGTGTGTGTGTGTGTGTGTGAGATGGAGAGAGAGAGAGAGAGAGAGAGAGAGAGAGAGAGATATAGAGAGAGAGAGGTTGAGTGTGTGGGACATGTGTGGGCGTGTGTGTGTGTGTGTTGGTGTGTGTGGGCGTGTGTGTGTGTGTGGGTGAGCAGCATTCCTATCCATCAAAGTCACCAGTGGGACGCCCTCTGCCTTGGGAGAAAAACGAGCCATGCCCAATGCACTCAGCCAGCTGCTGTTGCACTCTGCTACCATTTCATCCTGATTCACTATGAGTGGGACAGCCACACCTTGCCTTGCCCCACATACTGTACTGCATAGATTATTAGCATGCATTGTACACTGTCAATACTCAGTGTTAAAGCTGCAACTTGTAACATTTTGTTCTAATTTCTAAATTAATATTAACTAATACATTTACTATTTACTATGAAAACTATGATTTCCCGTCAGTTCGTTGGTCCGTCACCCCAGGCATGACCATACAGTATATAGTCATGCCTCATGACATCACGTGACATCATCAGGGACGGAGATCCCCACGTTTTTCACCTGAGATAAAATATTTCCTGTTTGCCTTATATGGCGTGAAATGGGCGTGGATGTTCTTTTTTAAATATATATATTTTATCCCACGATTTTGTAACCCATTTTTCACCCCTGTGTCAATCATCTAATGTGATCCTAGGCTCTACACACCCTCCACCAACCTAGTCCCCCATATGGGGGACAAGGGGAGAGCAACGGACTTGAACTCATGCTTCCTTCATGCCTGAGTGTCCAAGTTGCTCCTTTACACCTGACAGGGGGGAGTTTCCCTGGTTGGACGTAGCGCGTGGAAGGAACACGTTATTCCAACCAGTTCCAACCAGTTTAGTGACCAGGTTTACTGCATGATTTTTGTGAGGGTACCTACCCTAGGGGACACGGGGAGAACATGCAAACTCCACACAGAAAGGCCTTTTCACCAACCCCGCCTTCGGGTATGGGCACTGATGACGCGGAGAGGGAAACACGCCGCCAGCACCCACAGCGTCCCGAGCGGGAATCGAACCCAGGACCTTCTAGCTGTGAGGCGACAGCACTACCAACTGTGCCACCGTGCCCCCGGGCATGGATGTTCTATTGCGCAAGGTGGCACCGGGCGAAACGCTTGGGAAAGAGGCGAAATGAGCTTCAGCCGCGATACGCACAGATGAAGGCAGGTACGCCACCGTAGGAAATTTACACCTGGGTGTAAATCTCCTTGTGAATGGGCCATTATTATGCTGAATGCTAGTACATTATGAGAGTGTCTCTTGTGTAGACACACAAGTACAGACCTGCATATAATGTAAGTAGAATGCACTATGAATTGAACATACATAATTATAGATTAAACGTACAGTGTAAGAAAAACAATCCATTCAGGCCTGAGTCAACTCATCACCTTTCATTCTGAAAGTGGAATAGCACTTCTGCTTGTAAATCTGTGCTTGTCACCAGCCCTGTTTGTTTAAGAGGTGACGATAAATTAATTGAAGGTGAGCTCATGAAAGCACACCTTGTGTAATAAAGGTAAATGTAGTTGAAGCTCCTTTGAATGAATCCCGTCGGTTGTATGCGACTCTATGCTGTCTTGTCAATTTGCAGTATAATTGGAGATATTTTATCTTCCTTATCTAACGTGTGGTTGTCACCTGCCATGTTTGTTTAAGCAATGAGAAATTGATTGAAGGTGAGTTCATGAACACCTGTCATCGTCTTGTGTAATCAAGGTAAAATGTAGTTGAAGCCATGGTTCCATTTGCTGGGTAAAAGTATAAAGGGCTTAAAGGAGAAGGCCACCAAAAAACGTTTTTAATTTCAATCAATCAATTGCATGCCATTCCACGAAGCCTTGAATTCATTGAGATTTTCGTTTATGTCACATTCCTGAGTCAATAATTTGATGACCGGCGGAGTCTCCGGTAGGATACTTAATTGAGTATCCTATACTGAACGATGACCCGGCCATTGAATTATTGGCTCAGGAATGCGACAAAAACAAAAAAAGTCAGCATGAATTTAACTACTCTTTTTAGTGGTTTAAGAAATGTCCCCACTCTCAGTTTTTTGAGGGGCGCTAGCCCCTCCAATGCCCAGCTTTCCTGGTCTGTGTGTGAACACAAACATTGGCTTGTGATTGGCAATCTCTTCCGGGTTTTTAAACAGCTGATGGATATAAATGACGCTCGTGTGCGGCTGCACGAACAAAAAAGATATGTCAAAACTATAACATGTATGGCAATTGCAACTGTAAAGTGTCCATACCGACACAGGTCAGCATATCGTTAAACTGAGTAGGTTTACACGAAATCACCCAAAACATGTTATTTTCATCTAGCATGCTTGTTCGGCAACTGTATGTCTGTGTTTCCCAAGGTGTTAGATTTGGTGCAATCAACAATTCAACATGTAATTAGACTTTCATCAAAAGATAGGAGAACTAGAAAAAGTGCCCTTCTGGGAACAGGTGGAACCAGGAGGATAGGAGTGTGTGTGATGTTTGGCAAAATGTTTAGAAGTATTATAAACATGTTTTGTGTGTGTGTGTGTGTGTGTGTGTGTGTGTGTGTGTGTGTGTGTGTGTGTGTGTGAGTGTGTGTGACTTGATGTTGCTCTGACGGCAGCAATAGGTGTAAGATGATTTTTGAGTGGTGCAATCACTCCTATAACCAGCAATGTCCCTATGTCCTAACCTATGTCCCGATGTTTAGAGTACCAATAGGGGGTGCTGTTGCACCACTCGCTTCAGACTGGTCTGATTTTTGGATTACCGGTAGTCTGAAATACCAAGAGTTTGGCCGGTCCAAATGTCATTTAGGGGACCGGAGGTAGAAGTTTGGCAGGAGGTACCTACCAATCTTCGTGATCAATCAGCCTGATATGACAGCACCTGTGCTGCCTGGCTAAAGGATCGACACTACAAACACTCCTGTCTCTGCCAATGACAATGCAGGCGACAACTACCGGTACACACCACAGTGCATGCAGGAAGCCTTGATGGGATGCATTAAGGAAAGGTTTAAGGAACCAAGGGCTGGGAAGGAAAGTGACATAATTTACTTACCTAGTTGTGATTTGGAAACACTACCCAAGCTGAGAGGAACTCGCTGCAACTAGTTGTAGCAGATCTCCCTGCCATGGACACAATCTACACACAGCGCTGTAGGAGGAGAGCGCAGAGCATTCTTAAGGACTGATGGGGGAAAGTAGACCCTTTAAGCAGTTACCATTACTTTAAGAGTGTGCACCCGAGCTGTGCTCAAGCAAGGTCACAGAGTGACAGAAAGATTCCTATATAGTGTCTGGAAAAGTAGAGACACGTCAGAATTCTCCAGGACAGACAAACCTCTGGCCTGTGCTTCGAGGGGCGCCCCGATCCACGGACTGATATGATCGAATCTGATTAGTGATGTAACAGGTCGTATTTGCTTTCATATATGTTTTTGCTGTTCATATGCATATCACATGACCATTCAATTTGGGATAAATGTGGCAATCAATAAATGCCAGATCTTGTAAATCCATGATTTAAGTGTACAGCCTGTTTATTGGACTAACCCTCTCACAGTAATGACGCATCAGGACTCACTCGCTGAGGGACTCAGGACACAAACTGAGACACCACAAGGCCAGAGAGCATCTCCACCCACACAACACGCATCTCTAACAGTTTTTTTCCCGGCCACTGTGCGATTAGTTTAACTTTAGCGCCTTTATTCTGAAAACTTAGTGCAATAATTTATTTGCAAGTGACTTTACAGAAAAAACAAGTCAAAGTTTGCTTAGAATAAGCAGACATGGCAACACGGCCTGAAGGAAGCAAAGCATACACAAGGAGCCCCAGTACCTTGGCGGGGAAAAACGTGGATTAATAGTAATTCATGTTAAAAGTTAAAGGGGTCTATTGGCATCAACTTCATCTCTCCATCATTGAAATGGTGATTGTAGGATTTGATATAGGAAGTGTGTGTCTGCGTCAGGGGTTGGGGCAACTAAGATATATAGGGGAGAGTTAAAAGAGTGTGTGTGTGTGTGTGTGTGTGTGTGTGTGTGTGTGTGTGTGTGTGTGTGTGGGGGGGGGGGGGGGGCAGTGGAATGAAAGGCCTGTGGTCTGGGGTGGGGCTCTTTGGGGCTCTGATCCAACACCTGCAGATGGAGACCTGTTTGATGTGTTGCCTGCTCACCCACCTGGCTCACAGCACAGTTGATTGATGACATATCTCTGGCGCTATGGCTTTACACGTCGATGCAGACAAAGTATGCCAGAGAGAGTGTTCCAGCCCCAGCCCGAGAAAGAGACTGAACAGAGCGCAAAAAATGTGTAATGAGGGAGGCAAAAAAAAGAACCACCAAGTGTGACTAACTTATTCACTAACCTATTCACTGATTACAGTAACAGCTGAATATCACCAGGGACATTCAACTCCTATTTCTAGTAAGATAACTCATGATATCCCCATGGCTTGTTGAATTACTGAAATTTGTATGCAGGTTTTTTTTTTTTCATCCACTTGAATCCACTTGCTGACCGGCTGTCAGGGGCTGTCAGGGGTTTATATGTGACCATACCATTAACACCCTATATTAGGCAAGATTTGTATATTTTCATTATGCTTTATGTCGCATGTGACATGTCAAACTAGAGGGCTTTTATGATTCTGAATCCATTCCAAGCATTAGTTTTGCACAAAAAATACTCCTTGGGCTAAAAAAGGCCATAGCCACTTGCCCAAATGTGCCCAAAATGTGCTGATCTCATCACATTTGTGACGAGATTTGTATCTCTGGATGCCGGGCATGGCATCGTTTGCAAAGGTAAGCTAATCTCGTTCTCTTGGGGGCGGCGCTTAACCAGTTAATGGTAGGCTATATGGTCACATATAAACCCTATAAAATAAATTGCTCAATGCTGACAGCCGGTCAGCAAGTGGATTCATGAATGTATACAATCTTTTAGGCCAATAAAAAATACCAAATTTTACACTTTAAACAAAAGAAGCCTGTCGGCGCTGCCGGACTACAATGCTTTCCTGTTATTTTTCATTGAGTCAAGGCTTGTCTTCCCAAACATGAGTAATCTCTATACAGCCCAAGCAGCACCCAGGGCGCAGTGGAAACCGTCCAAGCATATTTCACAACAACATATGGCTGTGTGTACGTGTGTGTGTGTGTGTGTGTGTGTGTGTGTGTGTGTGTGTGTGTGTGTGTGTGTGTGTGTGTGTGTGTGTGTGTGTGTGTGTGTGTGCGCGCACGCACATGCATGTGCGTCTCTTGAGTGTCTCATGTCATGAGTATCTTTAGTAATTGCGCAAGATTTCAGATTATACGTCATTGCGACCTTAGTCAACACATTCCAGGCATGCATGGTAGGTATGACTGGAGCAATAATGTAACCTTATGTACTAAGTGTGAAGAAAAGAACATGCTATTTGTCAATCATTAGCTTGTGCCTGTAGTCGTAGTCATAACCATAGGTGCGGTGCTCATTGTGCCCTCTGGCACAAAAACAATATTCACTATAATAAAAGTATTTGCGTGAGGCTTGTATTTGTACAGTAATGTGTAATCAGTGTTACTAACGTAAGAAAAAATTCTCATCTGACAATAAGTACAGGACGTGATGAGCGTCCTGTAAGTCGTACATGACTCATGAGTAACATGCTACTTCTGTTTACTCCATATTTTGTGACATCATGCCTTTGCCCAATCATTCTTATAGTTCAC
The DNA here is from genome assembly GCF_963924005.1 of Protomyctophum bolini. Lineage (NCBI taxonomy): Eukaryota > Metazoa > Chordata > Actinopteri > Myctophiformes > Myctophidae > Protomyctophum > Protomyctophum bolini. The sequence goes on along the minus strand of NC_137869.1, from coordinate 29,610,183 downwards.
ACACAGTGCAATCCTCTGTATTCATTTAACTCTATGAGAGTGTGCAAATTAAGGAACAGAGTGTGCAGCACTCTGTTTTCATGATAGCATGAACATGCATCTCCTCCTATGTACAGTACATGGACATTACTGTACCGTACTCTCAAAACCTAGAATCTGCATCACATTCACTTTACTGCACAGCCTAATCCAAAATGGTGCAAACCTGACACCCCCACAAAATGGACATGGTAATTGCTGCCTTTTATGGCAGCAGAGCCTGTACGTCTTCTCACACACCAAAAGGCCCACAATAGGACTCAACCTAACTGGACTGAATGTGCTAAATAAGTTCATAAAATCCACCCACATGACACAAGACAAGTACGATAAGGACCTTTATACTGTAGCTGTGAAACTTGGCTGAGCTGGGAGGCTGTTAACTCCATTTATTTATTTGTTTGTTTGACAGCTGGTGGCATATTGTACCAGAGGGACTGGTTGTCTGAAAGAGGGCAGGGGTGACGGTATGGACAGAATGAAATAGAAGAGAGAGAGAGAGAGAGAGAGAGAGAGAGAGAGAGAGAGAGAGAGAGAGAATCAGGGTAGAAAAGAGTGGGCGGTTGGGTAGGCGGTTTTGGCACTGCTGAATGGACTTCTTGTATGTTACTCACTTCTGGTAAATTAAAGCTATGCCTTTTTAAATTGCTTCAACCACTCTCCATCCAACTGTAATAATATCAGTTGTGAAAATGTACTCATAGATGTTTCTGTAAGTGTGGCAGGGACACACTACATGAGGCTAACATGGGTCTGTGTTACTGGCACCTTTCCATGGGAAGAAAATAGATAGGAGATAATAGCAGTGAACGTGTGTACATGTTTGTGTGTGTGCGTGCGTGCGTGCGTGCGTGCGTGCGTGCGTGCGTGCGTGTGTGTGTGTGTGTGTGTGTGTGTGTGTGTGTGTGTGTGTCAACTATGCAGTGATGAATACCAGATGCTGGCATTTCCTTTGTTGGAGCAAGCAAGTTCAGAACTCACCGAATCACTCTACTCCCCTCCCACATGGTCGAATACTTCCACACACACACCCACGCATGCTCGAGAATCCCTGCCTATACTAATCCTCCTCCATCCAGGGCTTAATGGTGGACAGAGCTGCTGGCTAATTCAATCTAGGCTGCTATTCCTCTGTTTTGCTGCTCTTCCTATGTTCTTTCTCACTTTTGCTCTTTGGACACATTCAACCTTCCTTAATTTGTTTATTTCTTACACTATATATCCACCGCAATCCCGTTACTTCCCTGTGCCTATCTATCAGGGGCACTTCTGTCTTCAAACCCACTCTGCCCCCTTTCTCCTCTCTCTCCGTTCTCCCTTGTCCCGTTGTTTTTGAGTGGTGCAACCACTCAGTTCACACGGGTGTGATTTTTTCTTTTGTTTTCTGCAGCAGAGTATAGGCTATCTCCTCCCCACTACTTTCTCTGCAGTCTGCAGCACACCGTAATCTAATCATTGATAGTGAAGGTCATTATGGGTCACATGATCTGGCCTGACAGGACGAGAGGAGAGTTGATCTCATCTGTGACGTCAGTCCAGACCTGTTCCCGAGGAGAACGTGCGCCATCCTTCTCCTGAACCTCCTCCCTGTCACACGCTTAAAATAGCCCTCTGTCCTCACTGACGACGTCATTCACCATGTCTCCCTTTAGTCCCCCCCCCCCTGTTCTCTCTCTCTCTCCCCTTGCTGTATTTCCTTCTCTCCTTCCATCCACCCTCCCTCTGTCTCTCATTCTCTACCTCATCCTCCCCCTAACTTGGTTTACATTGACCACCCTGACCCCTCACTCTCTCTGTGTTTGTATTCCTTGATAAGAGCAGAAAATCCATAGCTAAGAGTTCATCGTCCATTAGACCACTGGTCTATATCAGACAGAAATCTTTCCTGTAATGCTGGCATTCAGAGGATGCTCCCAAGCAGCTTTAGACGGGAAGCATCCGAAGGGGATCCTTCTGTATTGCCATATTAATGTTTTGGCAAAAACATGTATGATGAGAAAGGTGTTTCTGCAAACAGTAGTTTGTAGCCTATAGAGGGTATGCACATGCACAAAGCGAGTGGCAAAATTAGTGACAAAGTGAGTTTAATGTCATTTATCGTCGTTTAATATCAAATACAACTTTTCTGTTTGGATGTCAAGGCCAGAAACCAAGAGAACCACTAAGATGCTCCTTTAGCCTACAAAATACATCCCTGGACCAAAATACTATCATAATTTCTGAGAAGATCTTTTGGATATTGAAAACAGCATATTTTTATTGACATCTAGTTAAATATTTACTATGAGTGGGGTGGAAGCACACATTCCCTCTGTGTGATTCACACAAGGGGAAGGATGTTGACCCTCCATATAACTAACGATCAAAGGAGAGGACCAAATTCAAAGTCTATGCAGAGGGAAAGCAGCATTTGATCAGCCTTGACAGCCCAACCACCCACGGGTGGGCAGCCCTAACACTCTATACTGCTTATGGGAAAATAATTCATCCACTCCAGAATAGAGCAGTAAATCTCAACCTTTACAGGCAGTGCCCCAAAACAATCGTATTCAATAAGCACTTGGAGTGTAGTTTACCGTTATGAGCTTGGATCGTCTATTTTCAGCAAATGTTCGCATATTAATTTAACACGTAAGCCAAAACTGGGATCCTAGGGTTTAAGTGGTTAACTCTTAGGATTTCACATTGTAGGCTACTCACATGTCCTAGCATAGGACAGGTGAAAGGCAAAAGGAACTGAACTACTCTCTTTTAGATTTTACTCTGAGGGATCTATTCTACAAAGGCTATCTTACTCACACCCCAATACATTATATATGACTCAGTAGGCTCCGAGGCAATCATTCTTGTTCACTATTACGGTATCACATTTGCAATAAAGATACCACTTCAAACCCTAAATGCAGCCAGCAGAACACATTAAAGCATAATAAACTGAACCCACTTGTTCTATCCCGTCACTCAACATCATTGCTAATGCTCATCAACATGCCCAACAAGTATACAAGAGCATAATCCAGTTGAGAAGTAACCTTTCCTTGCCTGGCTCAGTAGACTTTGGCTATGTTTAGTCATGTCTTTTAGTTCTGTCGAATGTTACTTGATACAGGCAGTCAACCACCCATGGGTTCACAGTTAATTAGTCAGTTGTGTGTCTATTTACACTGTGCCAGCTGACATATGGTGTTTATTACTTGTTAAAGCATGCTAATGTTGCAGTATGATGACAGCACAAAGAATAAAGTTCATGAAAACTTGCAGAAACAAGAAACAAACAAACAAAACAATGGGAACAATTTGTTTAGTGCTATTGCAGTTTTGAGTTTCAATGTCTAGCAAAATCTGTTATTTTCACATAAGCAATTACTAATACTAATTAGACATGGTGTTACATTTTTAAAATGGCGGATCTAATTTCTGAATGGAATACTTATATTTATAATGACATAATATATTTTTCCATTTGAGACTGAAGTCTAGGTATACAAAGCCTGTCGCCTTGCTTAATCCTCTTGATAGATAAGAAGTGCTACTACACTGGTATCCATTTATCTGACCTTTTCAGATCTTTGGAAAAGCATTTTGGAGTTCTATTTGGAGTCCTGGAATGACCCCTTCTCACAAGTGTCCACGGGTAGCAATTAAGAGCCTGTGGTCACATTTAGGGATAGTCTGGCACAGATAGACAGATACTACTATACACGCACGCACACGCACACGCACACGCACACACACACACACACACACACACACACACACACACACACACACACACACACACACACACACACACACACACACACAAACATGCTCAGTTTGTGTGACAGCACAACATCATAAAAATCCTAAATTATACCTGAACGTCATTGTCACTTGACAATATCTGATTTTCAAAAGAGCATATGACCATGGTCATATGGACATGTGCATATACATATGGGACTTGAGGGAGTGCGGTGTCCACCGTCGGCTAGTTCCAATATCCAGTTGCCCAGAACTGCAAATCCAACCAATATGCCCATATATACTGATGACATCAGGGATCTCCATATATGGGCATAAAAGGGACAAGGACTGACAGATACCGATATCTCAATACGGACATGTCTATGACTGAAAATGACTGAAATACACAGGGTTAATTTAACTCCGGGAGTGTAATTTCGGAACAATGAGCCTTCAGACTAACGACACGGCGCCACAAATATATAACCACTACGGGTCCACTTGTTTCCATGTTGTACAATGTACACTCTCTGAGTTAAATAAAAGCTGAGGGTTTTACAGCGTGGAAAACCTTAGGTGGGCCGAGGCAGTGGGAGCTGCAGTGGAGAGAGACAGAGGGTGAGAGGCAGACGAGCAAAGGAGATTGGGTGGCATATGGGGGTGGGTGGGGTGTGGTGACACACGCTTGACCCATGAGGACGCATGCCAGTGGGAATCATCAGCAGCATTCTCTTACTACACACAGACGTAGTCGGGCAGATTCTCATGGACAACAGGTCACGGCTTTCACCCGTTCAGTAGTCTATATTAAGAATAAGAACGTGTCCAGTAGGCCTCACACACACACACACACACACACACACACACACACACACACACACACAGTCGGTCATATTGGTGGTATGACGTAGATGTAAGGGTTTAAAGAGGTTGGCGGTTTGTATGATGTCCCATTGTTGGAATCCAGGGTCCCGCGTCACAGCTCGTCCAAGTGTGTTAAAGGGAGCTATGCCTGCCCGCCTGACTTCAGTAGCCTAGTTGGAAACTATCTAGATGTCATATTTTCCTAGTGCTCCAGTGGAGAGGCACCTCTGTGGGGAGTAGACAGGGTCAACCTGACCTTTGTGGTAGCTGGAGCCTGGAAGGGCAAGGTCTCTGGAGTCTGGATTATAATTAACATCATGAGTATCATTGAAAAAACACATGTACAGTAGATAATCAGCGAGCATATTACGTCTAGGTATTAACAGATCATGCATATGCTTTTTCTCTCTCGTCATGATAAGCAAGCTAAGCTGATCCTAATGTTGGAACATAAAGTAATACGGTTGGTGGTTAAGCCTCACCTTATTAATAGCCTGGCCTAACTCAAAGTCCCAACCTTACACCAACACGCAAGGCCTCCGGCCAGACATTTTGTACTGTTTGTGGGCAATGTCACTCGTCCCTCAGTTCAGTTTAGTTTGGTGTATTGACAATGGAAGGTGCTCAAAACAAATGGTGCTACTGCTTTGCTATCACAAATGAAAACAAGTGGGGGCTGGGGGGACCTCTGTTACAGGTATCCAAATTGCCTCTCATGGTGCACTATCACAGCAAGCCCTCATGCCAAACTCTGGTATATAGTAGGCCTAACCAAACAGCTCACAGAGAGGATTGTGTGCACATCTTATGCCTGTATTCAAAGCATCAAGATGAGAATCAAGGAGCAAAAAGAACTTCTGCACACTTGTTTTCAAGCTCCAAGGACTTACTTTATTAACTGCAGCAAAAAAAAACCCTCTTATTCCGGTTTGTGTTTTCCTCTTTGTTTTGGTCCCCCCTGATTGTTTTAGTCTCGCCAGTCGCTATGAGTTGGAATAAAAGATGGATATACCATATAGTATACCATACGGGGCACAGTCGGTAGTGCTGTCGCCTCACAGCTATAGGTCCTGGGTTGAGGGGAAAGGAACTGGTCGGAATAACGTGTTCTTTCCACGCGCTACGTCCGGCCGGGGAAACTCTCCCCTGTCAGGTGAAAAGAAGCAGCTTGGACTCCCCATGCAAAGAAGGAAGCATGAGTTCAAGTCCGTTGCTCTCCCCATGTCCCCCATATATGGGGACTAGGTTGGTGGAGGGTGTGTAGAGCCCAGGATCACATTAGATCATTGACACAGGGGTGAAAAAATGGGTTGCAAAATCGTGGGATAAAAATGTAGAATAAATTAAAAAAAAGATGGATATACCAAACAAACTGGTACTTCAAGAAACGTGTCGGATTCGTACACAAGGCTTTTATTGGGTAGGCCCTAAAATGATCACAGGAATCCTGCCTGATGACTACAAACCAGTGACTACAACATAACGGCATAAGTTACCCGATCATAAACCCAGGCTAAGTACCCAAGGCATACAGGAAATAGACATGAAAGGGAGGATTAATCACACCCCTTTTCATGTCCGTTATCACATGATCTACCTCCCTTTGCTCTATGAACTCTGATCTGTAACCTCCACCATAAAAACCAATTTACAAAGGTAAAACATGAAGTCTGTCCAGTCCAGGCAGTCACATTTGGAATTCATTTTAATCTTGTTTCCTCTTCTCTCTGTGGCGCTTGGAAAGTTTGAAAACATACAGGACAGGTGGCTGATGGAATACGGTGACAAGAGGAAGGGTTGAAGGTGTTTCTCTGGTATCACTACACATTCTCAATTCCTCATTTGGCATGTTGGTGCACACATAAACCATGTCTGGACGTAGCATTCTACTAAGGGCAACAAGGAGGCAGGAAAACACCACTCATTTCTCTGAATGAAAAACATACATTAACCACTTCAACCCTATACATTTTGGCAATTTGAAAATAGAATACAAGCTCACAATTTGAAAACTTGTGAAATGCCAAAATGAGTACGTTCTACTAAGTGTAGCCCCCAGCCAAGACCCGTTGGTCTGGCGAGTGGGAGCCCCGGGTTCAATCCCCACTTCCACTTAATGCTACTATCTGGCGTAGTCGGCAGGCCGGGCGCAGGACGTGGAGTGTGATATCCTCATGTGAGGGACATCGTTTGCGGCGGTCCGCGGTGTGAAGTGAGAAGCGCGATGACGCACTTCAAAGACTGGGGGGTGATTGTAGCCCCCAGCCAAGACCCAGCCTGCAACAGCTCTTCCAATCGGGCTCAGCCCTATTGGCACGACAGGTTGCGCGTTGGTCTGGCGAGTGGGAGCCCCGGGTTCAATTCCCGCTTTCACTTGTTTCCATGTTGTACAATGTACACTCTCTGAGTTAAATAAAAAGCTGAGGATTTTACAGCGTGGAAATCCTTAGGTGGGCCGAGGCAGTGGGAGCAGGGAGAGAGACGGAAGGTGAGAGGCAGACGAGCAAAGGAGATTGGGTGGCATATGGGGGTGGGTGGGGTGTGGTGACACACGGTTGACCCATGAGGACGTAAGTGAATTTAGAATTCCTTGTAACAGAGTATTTCTACATTGCTGTATTGATACTCAAGTAAAACATTCGAGTAATTTTTCCACCACTGACCTGACCTCAATTCACTCTTCCATGAACTGTGTGTGTTTATAGCATGGCCTTATCTCACCTTGCCCTGACACTCCTAAAGTTGAAATCTCCTATTTCCACACACCTTATCCAGGTCCTCAAATGACAAATTTACACACTCAAACGAACGCACACATGTGGCATGTGTGCATATGCTTATGCACACACAGTGACACATGCACGTGCAGTCGTGCACGCACGCACGCAGTATACAACAGCGAAGTCCCACCCTACCGCTGCACTTTTCTCAACCCTCTAGTATGTGACACCTCAAACTGGAATGTCAAACTGCCACAAACTCCATTGTCAGCAGTGCGGGAGAAAGACATGCATATTTTACACACATACCGTATGTCCCAGCCAAAGGCAGCCTAATGTCATGCTTGTCGTTCTCCATCACAAACACACACACACACACACACACACACACACACACACACACACACACACACACACACACACACACACACTGGTAAATGGTGCCTTTATCCAAGGCGCTTTACATAGTGCATTACATTCACACACACATTCATACACCGATTGCGGCGGAACCATGCAAGTTACCAACCAGCACATCGGGAGCAATTTGGGGTTCAGTGGGGTTCACACACACACACACACACACACACACACACACACACACACACACACAATGCAATCTTGGTTCAATGGAAAACAAATATTTTTCCTGCCATTGTGTTCCCTTCCCATTTGTGTGTCAGTCTACGTTGCCACCGACCAGAGACAACATCATTGTTGGCAATAAGTGCACAATGTAATCCACACCTGTGAAGTAAAGTCTTTGAAAAACAAATACATGGATGAAGTCCTTTGGTGTAGTCACTGAATGAACGAAAGAATGACGGAATAATGATCATCAAAGGATTGAGAAATGGGAGGGGGGGGGGGGGAATCCCCCTGGGAACAAATTCAGGATATGGAATAATTCCAAGCTCAATTAATGCAAACCCGATTACATTTTAGACGCTTATGCAAATGTTTTCCACCTGAGCTCCTTCTAGGAAGTGGTTGAGCAACAGAACACATGACAATTTGGGACACGAGTGTGTCTAATGTAAAGACTGGACGCTAGACCGGCATGTAGACCAGAGGCCGATTCTAAGTTTTGTGAAAGATTCCACATTTCCATTCAAAATAATAAAAATCACACTTGTGTGAAGTGAGGGGTGCTCTCATCATCATGAATCATCATACTTCACATTCCGTGCTCAGCCAATCAAATGGTCACTATGTGGTAGTAAAAGAATAATGTTGCTAAAGCAAAATCTAAAATGATAGAAATGCTATCCCGGATTGAAAGGAACCGGTCTAAATAGGCTAGCTAGGTGTTTCATGTCATTTCACCATAGGTTGTGGTGGACTTTGCAGTACTGTGGGCCAAAATTATAATTTGGTCTGTTGATAGGTACTGTATTTTGTACCATTTATGAACACATGCACTTGTCTATACATTACTTATCTTTGTGCATATGCGCATACATGCACACAGTCACAGTAGCGCACAAAAGCACTCTATTAACCCACAAAACACTCACAGTGGAATGATTACCTGCCTTGCCACTCAGGGGCCATTTGCTGTTACCACAAAGCTGATTATCTCACGCCTGCAGAAGGCTGTGTTTGCGGCTTTGCAATTTTCTCTGAAATACCCACATCTATTTGTAGAAATGTTACCTTGCTGGGCTGGCACAGGCTGCAGCATGTTTGTGTCTATGCGTAATGCGTGTGTGTGCCTGCCTGCGCGTGTGTCTGTGTTTGCATGCGTTTACCTGTGTGTGTCGTTTCTGTTTGGCCATGTGTGTGCTGGTGTGTGAAGTGTGCTTTGGGGCGAGTGGGTGGGTGTTTGTGCAGAGAGGAAGGATGGAAGTATGGAGAGATGGATTGGAAGGATGACACAAACAGGGTAGAGAGGTAGGAGGCTAGTGTCAGGGCCCCAACTCCCACTCCCAGGCTGGATGCAGTATCTGACAGCTGACTGAGAGTCTGCAGGCCCCCTCTCTGCAGTCTCACCAAAAGGTCAGCACTTCAATCAGCCCCACTCCCTCCCTCCATGTCTCTCTTTCCCTTACCGCAGAACAGCTCACATATAGCCCCCCTGATGCAGTGAAATCCTCAGTGTTACTTTAAAGTCAGAGTTTACAACCGTATACATTTGTATACAGTGTATTATACATTTGTACACTCAAAGTAAAAAAATCCCAAGCTAAACTATGTATTTTGCAGTGATGTGTGCATATTCATGTGTGCGTTTTTCATGTGTACTAGTTCTCTAGTATTGACTACAATACAAAACTAATTTCAAGATTCCTTTCTATACACAAAAGGGCGCCAGTATTACCGATATCAACAGGTGGGCAATTATACATTCTATATGATATGGGTAATTCTGGTGTCCTTCAGTGTATAGAAAGTCATATTTGACTCATCTACTGAAGCCTTTTTAATGTTCCAACCCTTTAATTTTCCCTCCAACACATCTAAGCCATCTTTACTTACTTATTCTTTACTTCCAGACACCAAACACTTTCGATATCCGGGCTTGCCATAGGCAAAACACTTTCTCTGCAGATTAAAATGCTGCTCGTAAATTACAGGGTTTGTACTGTAGAATATTGTCAAGTAATGGTTACAGATGACTGATTACCCACTAGGCTGTCTACAAAATAATGTATAAACTGTAAAGTATGAATTTCGCCTATTGTAGTTGCCAGACTGCATATCATTAGTGTCATCTAAATAAAATGACAAAATAAAATATATTTTTTGATAATGGTAACAGTCAAAATCCAAAAAGCTTCTGTGTTCATTTAACAGTGTCGAGAGTTAGAAATTGGACACATTAACACTGAGTTACAATACAGTGACTCACAATGCCTTCTGTATAGGCAGCAGGCTTGGTTAGTCATACAGCATTTTTGGCAAACATCCCATTGCTGTTTTTAAGTTATTAATGACGGCCCCATCTGTCATCGTGCTTAAGTTTGTCCCGATGTGACACGTAAGTTTGTCCCCTTGTGTAATGTAAGTTTGTTTGCATGTGTAATGTAAGTTTGTCCCCATGTGACACGTAAGTTTGTCCCCATGTGTAATGTAAGTTTGTCAGGACAAAGAAACTGCCGTGTGATCGTGAGCTTCTTCTCATTCCACAGCAAAGGCTTTTTAGGGACACCCACAGCTGTCCCCTACTGATGCAGCCAGAGATCCCTGATGTGGGACCCCAGCCAGGCCCACCCACAGCTGTCCCCTATATGCAGCCAGAGATCCCTGATGTGGGACCCCAGCCAGGCCAGAGATCCCTGATGTGGAACCCCAGCCAGGCCCATATCATACAGCTGTCCCCTACTGATGCAGCCAGAGATCCCTGATGTGGGACCCCAGCCAGGCCCATATCATTTAGATCCCTGATGTGGGACCCCAGCCAGGCCCATATCATTTAGATCCCTGATGTGGGACCCCAGCCAGGCCCATATCATTTAGATCCCTGATGTGGGACCCCAGCCAGGCCCATATCATTTAGATCCCTGATGTGGGACCCCAGCCAGGCCCATATCATTTAGATCCCTGATGTGGGACCCCAGCCAGGCCCATATCATTTAGATCCCTGATGTGGGACCCCAGCCAGGCCCATATCATTTAGATCCCTGATGTGGGACCCCAGCCAGGCCCATATCATTTAGATCCCTGATGTGGGACCCCAGCCAGGCCCATATCATTTAGATCCCTGACGTGGGACCCCAGCCAGGCCCATATCATTTAGATCCCTGACGTGGGACCCCAGCCAGGCCCATATCATTTAGATCCCTGACGTGGGACCCCAGCCAGGCCCATATCATTTAGATCCCTGACGTGGGACCCCAGCCAGGCCCAGATCATTTAGATCCCTGACGTGGGACCCCAGCCAGGCCCATATCATTTAGATCCCTGACGTGGGACCCCAGCCAGGCCCATATCATTTAGATCCCTGACGTGGGACCCCAGCCAGGCCCATATCATTTAGATCCCTGATGTGGGACCCCAGCCAGGCCCATATCATTTAGATCCCTGATGTGGGACCCCAGCCAGGCCCATATCATTTAGATCCCTGATGTGGGACCCCAGCCAGGCCCATATCATTTAGATCCCTGATGTGGGACCCCAGCCAGGCCCATATCATTTAGATCCCTGATGTGGGACCCCATTCAGGCCCATATCATTTAGATCCCTGATGTGGGACCCCAGCCAGGCCCATATCATTTAGATCCCTGATGTGGGACCCCAGCCAGGCCCATATCATTTAGATCCCTGATGTGGGACCCCAGCCAGGCCCATATCATTTAGATCCCTGATGTGGGACCCCAGCCAGGCCCATATCATTTAGATCCCTGATGTGGGACCCCAGCCAGGCCCATATCATTTAGATCCCTGATGTGGGACCCCAGCCAGGCCCATATCATTTAGATCCCTGATGTGGGACCCCAGCCAGGCCCATATCATTTAGATCCCTGATGTGGGACCCCAGCCAGGCCCAGATCCCTGATGTGGGACCCCAGCCAGGCCCAGATCATTTTCTTTCTCTAATGACAGCTTGAGCTGCAGACGCATCCCTTTATTGGCTTTTCAGCAACACCGATATTATGCAACAAAGTTAAAATTAGGTCAATATACTGTAGGTTACAAATTATTATGATGAAACTAGTCTTAATTTACTAAACACCCCGTTGTAGTGCTGTGTTGACCGGTATTATTTTTTGCATCATGTATATGATTGGCCTATTCACTATTAAAAAATAAGTGATGAACAAGAGCCGGTCAGTGTTCCTCCTCTCCAAGCTCAGAACCACTGCTGTAGCAGCCATGACCACCCAAAATATTTTGAGATGGGGGTCCGCAGGCAAATACATTTAATTGTATTGACATGAAAACGTTTGAGCACCACTGATATAGCAACATACTGTAATTTTTTTTATCAGAAAACAGATGGAATGTAGAAGACATTTGTCGGTCTCAGGTCTGAATGAGTTAACAATGAATAGTCCAACTACGAGCTCTCACAAAGATGAGAGCTGACTGTGCAGCCAAGGGACCACTCAGGATGACACAATGCGGTGTCACAACATGCCATGTGTCATGTTCTCTTGGGTACCGACTGCACAACCTTTTAATTACACACCCTTCCACAGATGGATATGTAAAATCAGCATGAGTGGCTTTTGAGTAAGAGCACTTCTACTAGCTAATCCTTCGTCCATTTTATGTTGACGCATAGGAGCTCAATGCCTTTATCTCAATGCACAGCACTTGAGCACTTAGGTCAGAGTTAATTTATGAGGCACAGCGTTCATTATGTGGTTATTGTGGTTTTGACAAATTCCAGTGTTCAGTGCGTGTGCCCTTAATACACAAGGTTGCTAATGTAAAAAGTACAATTCTACATAAAATGCCTAAGGTGCTGGGTTAAACACCTAAATGTTAGACAATCAATTATAGTCGAACAACTACAGACTTAGTTTTATCCTTCGACTTCCTTATTATGCCCCAAAATGATTGGATATACAGGTTTTGTGGCAAATATTAGACCTTAATTGTCGAATGTTTAAGCATGTTCTAATCATGTATACTTTAGTTTACCTACTTTACCTAACATTTTGGACAAAATAGCAAATTTTACATTGAGGTGCCCAGATATCCAGATATCCTATCCTGTTACTGTGTACTACAGTACAGTATATCCAAATGTCTATTAAAGTATCCACATTTTCCAAGGTGTGGGAAGAGATGGACATTTACAAGTGGCTGACTTCAGCTGAGAGAACAGAGCTAGCACATGGGAAGCACATGGTGCATTTGGGCCTTTTAATGTAGAGAGCACCATTATAACGAGGTGAAGGAAAGAGACTGGAATAGAGTTGGGTTTCAACGTACCATAAATCTGGATTAAAGAAGGGATGGCTTTGACACGGCTGTTTCATCTCACCTCTCTGGCAGGCGTTACAAACTCCTGTGTCTCCACAGGCCTTTAGACTGACTGATGTGTGATGAGTGATTGAGTGCACGGCTGGAAAGAGGGAGAAATGAAAGAGACAGACAGATAGGAAAGAAGAACAGAGAACAGGATGTGTGAGGTTTTCAGAATGCTTATTAATGGAAAACGAGTTAGATCCCAGTCTATAAATGGACCATCAGAAACATTTGAAATGTGACCATCCTGAACCACATCTGCCACATTTATAAATCACTTATGTGTACTTGTTCTACTTATTGGACTGTTGTATTTTATCTCAGTTAAGCTATTTTACTGTATAAACAAGGAATACTGGAGCGAGGTGAGTGGAGACATCAGAGGATCAGAAGTGACTTTCATATCTGTAAGTGTAATAGGTAGTGAGCTTGGTCATCTACTGTATGAACTATGAACACAATCAACACATCTATATCTATAAACACATTTTACAATGAAATAAGAGCATAGAGAGCACACACATTTCTTGGGAGTTATGACTGCTGGCCAGGATATACTCCTAATGAGGTGAGAAGCCAGAGACTGGCATGTATTCTAATAACCTCATAATAGTCTTAAAATAAACTAGGTGCCAGTTTCATCATCGTTATTATGGTTATGGCAGTGTTTTGATTTGAACACTTGCGTACGTTGAGTTAAAGCACGCACACACAAACGGAGGGTTGTTAAACGCTCTGGAGCATTTTGACATTCAAAACAAAACCGGTTGTGGTTTCAGCTCCAGAAACCTCACGTGGAAGAGATGTTGTCGCCTCCTGGGGTGAGTCTGGCCTGAAACCTATAGTTATATGAAACTAGAGAAAAGGCCCGTTTTCCACAGGATGGTGTGCTCAGGGCCACATTTCCTGGCATCGGCACAGAACCTGCAGGTCATCGCGTATGTATGACTCACAACAAACATGCCCTTCTAGTACTGTACATTTAAAGAATATCAAGGGAGTGACTGCGGGCTCAATAACAACCCACAACAGATAAACCACCATGCAAGACTACACAGTGACTAACACATAACTTCTCATCAGTGGAGAGATACACATCAAAGACAGGAAGTTTCTTTAGCTAGGTCATGTTAAGACATCCAGTAGTTGCTACACAACAGATATTTGATGAGTGAAGTACTTCCCTGAAATGGTGATTTGACAACACAACTCTATGACCTGCACATTAGACATAGGTTTGTTGGCAGTCTGCTACCACAGGAACACTTCACTGGCATGTACTGTATGAGCATGACACAATCTCTTGAATGGCAATTTGTAAATAGGGTAATCTACTGCCACCAAGTGGCAGAAAGCATAATCACTACACAGCTGTGATACTTTTTCCATCACATCACACAATAGGGACACCATTTGTTTTATCCGTGCAAAGGAGGTCATGTTTTCGTCCCAATGTCGTCTGCTCAGTAGTTTTGCACAAACCTAAATGGAAATGTTGGGCCTGGTCTAACCCAGTTGTTGAAAGGGGGCACTGGCATACCATGCACGTCTCTTAATAGAGTACTTAAATATACAAATAATACAGAACTTAAATATGTAATAATAAAATAAAGATTCAGATTAATCATAGGTCCAGAAGCAGTAACCAAGTACATTTGCTTAAGTACTGTACTTAAGTACAATTGATGTATTTTTTTGTAAATAATATTGTACTTTTACTACACTGCAATTATTTGAAACCTATATTTTGATTCTTAAAAAACCCACAGTACGGCAACTACTTCAGCCCTGTATACGATTTGCGAGGCAACACCTTTTTGAAATTGTAGATCTGCTATTTTCTAAATACTTTTGTACATTTGAAAACCTGTGAAACATTCTGCATAATGAGTATTTTGTATTTGTGGTACTTTACGCACATTTTGAGACCAATACTTTTTATACTCAGTATATTTTGAATATTGGATTTTCACTTTTTCTTTTTTCACAATTTCTACATTGCAGTATTGATACTTTTACTTTTAAAAAAAAGAATACAAAGTTTTCTTTTTTTAAATAGTGTTTTTCCACCATTGACCAGAACCAACACCTACCTAGTAGTACACACTACCACCTTATCATAGATCTGTGCTCAACACATTTTCATGTTAGAATGTTTACTATTGTGTCCAGTGTATAATTAATACTCAAAGAAGGTACGAGTAATAATGCAAAGACGGCTACAGGATAATCCCAAATAAATTTATTGATAGTTTCATCCACTGTACAAAGCAAGCACAAACTTGCGGTTACTGACTGAGCTGAGAAACAGATAAACATGGACCGCTTTCAGTTCCTTCAAACCAACAAAAGGTTACCTAGAGGGGGGAAAACACAGAATGGCCAAGTTTTACACACAAAAAATAAGACTAGTGCTTCATCAATTGACATTCTAGCCACATTTCAAAATATCCTGTCTTGAATTCAATGGCCTATGTTCTCAACATTGATTCTGCATCAAGAATGGTAGGCTTGCACTACACAAAATCATGAAAATGTACAGTTGAGGATGGAATTGGACATTAACATTAAGACCCGATTCTACAAAACTTTTAAATCCTAAACGTTTTCTGAATAACTTATGTTTCTATGTCAGTGGTGCTCAAACAGTTTAAAATAGTGGTTAAAAGCTATAAGGTGACACAGATCCAGATCCTCAGGTCTAAATGGGTTAAAGATGGAAAGAGAACACAACATCATTGCTTTGAATTTCTCCATCAACGATAGCTGAGATGTCATACCACAGGAGTCTACTCCAGAGCCTTGACGATGGCTTCATTGGCCTCTATGCTGATCTGAACCTCTGCCTTGGCCTCCTCGCCGGACACAGTGGACATGTCGAGCTGGGCCTTCTCCAGGTTGGCCTTTGCAGCCTGAGGATTGACATACAGTACACATGAACATGAAACATTTCCACCTGAAACCACTAAAATGCAAACCATGCATGTGCAAAGTACATTTTCTGGTCACAAGCCAAAGCCAACATCACCATCTACCTATAGCTTTTTGGAGAAAAAAAGGAACCTTCCAATGATGGCTGGCAACCTGCCAATCTGTATATAAAAAACTGGATATGCATGACATGAACCAGTAATACTAAGAGCGCTGCTCAGGTTAGAAGTTAAACATTCTAACCTAGAATAAAGTAATACATCTTATTCAGTAACTATCAACCATAGGTCATGCGTATTGATTTTTGTATTTTTAACAACGCTTCACCTTAGGGAGACAGGAGACAAACAACTACCATCTGTATTGAAATAATTCACCAACTGACTGGTCATAAGCTTAATGTTTCAGCAGTAAATCAAGATCAAGTTCAGACTAGACCTCAAACATGAACAAAGCCACCAGCTAGAAAAATAATAAATACTGTACAACATAAACAAACCTTCTGAGTCTCGCCTGACTGCTAAAAATCAGAACAGCAAGGTCAGACAGGGAGGAAGAGAAAAATGGGAAGAAAGACACGCCTAGCAAATTCCCAATGCTTCTTTGCTCTGAAAAAGCCATTTGTCACAGTGGCGATTAGAAAGGAGAAATGCCAAACGTAGCTGGAAGTTAAAGGTCTCCCAGTGGGGATTTGACACATCTGCTATAATTCAACAGTGACTGACCTTTCTCTCCTTATTAACAGCACTGGCCCATGTGCATTGTCATCATGGAGTGGGGAGGAACGAGGAAATAATAACTCTTCTACCGCCACAGAGTCAACTTGACAGTGACACTGACACAGCCCAAGGTCAAAGTGTGAGACACCTCTACGGCGAGCGTGTGATTATGTGCCGTATTAACAAGATTGACATTTAAACAAGGATGTGGTGTTGCAGCCCAACTACTGCCATAACTATGTACATCATCAACAACTGGGATGCAATCATCAGTGCAGGAGGGGGGTAAATCTATTACAGGGTCAAAGAAGTGTCGTCAAAACCCTTCTGCTAGCCTGGCATTAAACTGGCTTTGAGGGTCTATAATTACAGATGCCAGGTTCGAATTGAATGGTTACGGACACAGGTGCTCACTGAAATCTCATTAAATCATCAGATGCAACATATCGAATACACTAAATCACATGCAATTGGCATTATTAAGACAATTTGCTGAAACCTTTACTCTGCCCTGACTAACACCATGCGATGGGTCAACAATTAGCTCCCAATAGGGATGGGAATTATTGATTAATGCATTAATAGTTAATGGATACGTTTTGATAAGCTTATCGTTTGATTAACCGGTTGGCGTTTAAAAAGAAAATTGGAGAATCTTAATTTCCCTCAATGTCTAACATAAAAATCTACACTTTGCTGATATACAGAAAGAATACAAAAGCCATATTATATTCCTTAATCAAATAGTTATTTGACCTTTTGCGATACAGGGCCAGGCAATGGCAGGCGTCTTTGTATGAAAAATAGAATCAAATGGAAAGTGCACCGTCTTGTCCGTCACATCACATACAAAAGCAGAGACGTTTCGATTAGTTATTAACTGTTAAGTTTAACCGACTAATTTCGGTGATTAATGGATTAACTATTAAGAGTTCACCCAAAAAAATTACTTATTTTTGATTACACACCCCATAGCCTGAATTCAGCCTGAATTTTGTATAATTCCTAAGCCAATAATTGAATGACCAGGTCATCCGTCCTTGGGTGAACTACTCTTTTAAGGTTACATACATTATCTCCTAATTTTTTATCACACGATTTTGCAACTAATTTTTTTCACCTAGTGTCAATTATTATAATTAAGTTTCCCTGGCCGGACGTAGCGCGTGGAAGGAACACGTTATTTCGACCAGTTCCTTTCCCCTCCATCAGGCACCCCGGCTGGCCAGGGGGAGGTAGTTTAGAAACCAGGATTACTGCATGTTTTGTGTGGGTACGTACCCTAGGGGACACAGGGAGAACATGCAAACTCCACACAGAAAGGCCCTTTCGCAAACCCAGCCTCGGGTATGGGCACTGATGACACGGAGGAGAGAACACGCCCACAGCGTCCCCAGCAGGAATCGAACCCAGGACCTTTAAGGTTACCTTAATTCATAAAGGTTACCGTAATTCATAAACGTTTTTTTATTGGGAGCTAGCGATGTTACGTCATCACAAAAAAAAAGACCAATTTATGCTGTAAATCAATAGGCTTTGGCTTTAGGATGCAGCAAGTTAGTTCCCATTAGGGATGGGACGATAATCGTTATCATAGTTTATCGTAATAAAATAACACTCGCAATACGTTTAATTTGTGAAAATTGTCCTCCGGCATACACTAGGATGAATTAGCTTTTGCCGAGCTGCAAATTCAGTAAATGTATCTATTTTTGGTGAATGTTCCCTGCAGAATAGGGTTCAAGTGTTTAACAAAAGTGGCATTTTAGGTTTTAAGCATATTTCGATTATCGAGATGATATCGCTAATTGCAAAAAAGATTGCCACAATAATCGCAACATGTAATTGTTATATTGTCCCTTCCCTCCTAGTTCTCATCTCAGGGGTTAAAGCAAAAACAATCCCAAGACTGAAATTTCCAGACCATGTCCCAATATGTGATTTGTAAAACATTGTGAAAGGGGAACCCCACAACCTTGCATTGGTCTACCCCTGCCCTAGACAAGGGATAAAAGTCGGTGTAAGAGAAAAATAAATCATAAATTTATAACATGGCACGCACACTCCTACACAGTCCACACCAGTTTTTGGGGTGGTGAAATGGTGTTTTCCCAAAGTTGCCTTTACTGAATGTGTGTGCCAATCTATGCTTAATTTTATAGAAGCAGCTTTAGAAGTTCTGTTGTATTATATTGCTAGTCTGGCCAATCAATTAAAATACTCATATCTTGAAATTATTACTGTAGGCCCTTCAGTAATAACTGACTGGCTGGCTGGCTGGTTAACGGACTGAGTGGGTGGCTGGCTATAACTGACTGGCTGGCTGGTTAACGGACTGAGTGGCTGGCTGACTGACTGTCTATAACGAAGCCCCCTGTAAGGCTATACAACGTTGAAGATGTTTACTGGCAAAATGTTGGTTGGTTGGTTGAAGGTTTGACTAATAGATCTTAATTACTTTGTTGTGGTACTTTAAGGTTTATTTAGCATATTTAGAGTTATTTTTGCTCTAAACACATTGATTATAGTCCTGGATAACACTGCAGAATCCCACTGATTTTCCCCCGGAATCACTGCAGAAAAA
This sequence comes from Protomyctophum bolini, assembly GCF_963924005.1. Lineage (NCBI taxonomy): Eukaryota > Metazoa > Chordata > Actinopteri > Myctophiformes > Myctophidae > Protomyctophum > Protomyctophum bolini. The sequence continues at coordinate 29,590,681 of NC_137869.1, read as the reverse complement.
CAGAAAAAAACCTGCAGATTCCGTTTGGCCTTAGTCATAACACTTCTCACTGCTAGACCAGGTCAGGCTGAGGCGGGGAAGATGGGCTGCTTGAGCCCTGAGGAGTGGACGTGCACACATGGGCCCGGTCGTTATTAAGCGGATCGGCTTAGCACATTTTGTTGCCCCCCTCAGATCACTTGACTAGCATAGCAAGCCTATGTTGTGACTGCTTCGGTCAGGCCATTCACACCACGGCCATCGCTACATTGTACACATACCCACATGTGTAGGTACAGTGCACTGAAGTTGTTTAATTCCCCCCCCCCCCCCCCCCCCCAATATTTTTTTTTGCAGATCTACACAGATCTCATAAATGGTCCCTATGAACTCCTCAGGACATAAATCTGTCCTGGGGATGGAAAACTTTAAGCCCTGTCATCTGTAAAAGTCTGGTCATACTCACTGCAATGTCCAGCTGGTCGAGGGCGACAGCCTCCTCTGCTAACAGCTGTACTGATGAATCTGCGTTGACTGTGATCGACCCGCTGCTTACTGTGTGTACACACACACACACACACACACACACACACACACACACGTTACTAATACATGACACTGTGGTGCATGATAGATCTCAAGCACATTCTGAGCACACAACGCTCAATAATTAAAGAGTAATAATAAAGTACCCACTCCCTATGAATATCACTTAAGATTCCTGATATGACAGACCGTGTCGATGGATTGTCCATTTTCAAAGGACCATGAGGATTACGTATTTTAGTTTCTTGGCAAATTACAAGCAGCATTACAAAAGAAGGTCTGACTGGACTAATATCATTGTATAGATATTAGTCTGGAACTTCGGTGTGGAAGATTTATTTCCAAACTGAGAAGTGCCAGACCATCCAATCTCCCCAGGGATTATTTTTCCCTGTGGCAGATTTGTCTGGTTTCCAGGCTAATACTGTAGCCGTTTCAAATGACTTGATTTGCACACCTACAAGGTGCAAAACTCTACAAATGCAAAAATAGTTTTAATGGGAAATGTTCTGGTCAGTACTGTAGACCTTCATCAGGCTATCAGATAACGTCATGAAGGTCTACCGACAAAAACGTTCTTTACCATTAAAGCTATTTTTGCATTTAAAGCAGTTTTTTCTTCAAAATGTAATTTGAAGAAATTTGAAGGACAAATACACACCAGGAAGTTGCAAACAATACAAAGACATATTTGAAACAAACAAGTGATTAAAAAACAGACATCAATACCACATTAAAAATAAACAAACTCTGCCAAATAAAATCATTAAGACCTACGCCAGACCATTCCACTCTTATTCTGATCCAATCTCACCAAAGTATTTGGCAGAGGAACCGTCGTCATTGAGGACTGTGACCACCCCGGGCCTGAGCACCTGCAGGGTGGGCACATGGGCAGGGAGGATACCAAACGCACCGGTCAGCGTGGGCACGTCGACCTGTTTTACATTGGCATCTTTGAAGAACACCTGGGGAAACAGAACGTGATACATCTGTGAAATATAACCATTATAAGCCAATTGAAATCTGACAAATCAAGACTGTAAGCACTAAGAAGCCTCCTCAGTAAAAAAATCCATATTCTATAATATTTTAAGAATTACTATAATAGGCAATGTCAACAGCAATGAACCACACAACTGGTATAATGCATGCAACTTTGTGTTATGTAAATCGCCAACTCTGTATTGAAGACAATGTCATGCTAACGTTACCATCTAGCAACCAACCAGACAATAATATCCTGGAAATCGTTTAGGTAATGACTTTAAACGATCACTAGATAATAACAATCATCCAGGGGTTACTGGTGCATTTACTTAGTTTGTACTGCAAAGTCTTGCCTTTTACTGTATGTAGTCAGTGAATGACAGCTAGCCACTGCGAACGTTAACTTGCCTTGACATTTAGCTGCAGCTAAGCTAGCCCAGCAAACAGTTAGTTTAGCTGCAACAATACTATTAACTGAACCTTCTGCATGATGTCAAGGTGACCTGCGGTGTTCGCCAAACAGTTCTGCACACTGTCAACGGATACATAATCCCCATCATCACTGAGTGAATAGTTTGAGGTAACATTAGGTGGTTAGCTAACTTAGCTTTAATAGCTAGGCCTCAACTAGCAGCCTTGCACGCCCACAACGGCGTATCCTACCTGGGTTGGAGAGGCGAATGTGAAGGACATCTGAGGTGCGCCTGAGACTACTTCAGCGTAGCAGCGCGCGTGCCTCAGCGCGGGGAGAGAACGGCGGAGAAATCTTGCTGCCATCATACTTGCGGAATAGTTTTTAATTAGGATTAAACAGAATCACAGGGATCCCCAAGCCCTTGTAAAGTCAGTCAGTCAGTGTGTGTGCCGATAGGACAAGGACGTTGGTTGCCTACCCATAAAGCATTATGTTAGTGCCCCAAAGCATACAGGAAAATGTAGTCCGTAAACCGGAGAGGTGCAAGCTGGGAGATGTGACAGTGTAGTCCATATCAGAGCCGAGTTACGACAACTCTGAGCGGCGAGGTTACGACAACTCGGTCTGAACTCCGCTCACTTATCATGGGGCCAGTCCTATGTGCATTGGTGGCTCTCTCGAAAGTTTATGGAATGCATTGGCTTTACACAGTGACAAACAACTAGTTACATGAACCACGTGACCGGGCTGTTTTCTGCCCCCCTCAATGTCGTAACTGTCTTTAATACTATATGGCTCTGGACTGGTCCATATACCGGTAGTCAGTTGTAGTTTATGTTTATCGTTGTGACTATCACTCACTAATCACTATCCAATATCCATACTATCATTGTGAATTAAGTGAGTCCGGTGAATATGTTTATTCTTTATTGTAAGCAAGCCCAACTGGCAACTGCCCAAGTTGGTACCGTGGCTGATTCACTATTTCACATACATAGGCCTACCCTGCCGCAAGGGTGCAGACCATTATGCTTGCAATTAGAAACAGACTGGCAAAACCGGGATAGATCTGACTGGTGCACTGCAGTGAGGATTCCGACATCCCATCAGTTTTATTGAATGGTAGACCATTATGACCATACACTGCCAGTGGGTGGCGCCATGAGAATACTTGAAAGTCCAACTTGCTTCAAGGATGAATTTGACACTTTTCTCTTTGAGTATGCGTGTGTCACTGCGTGTGTGTGTGTGTGTGTGTGTGTGTGTGTGTGTGTGTGTGTGTGTGTGTGTGTGTGTGTAAAGGAAAGGTACTATGTTTACCCAGGGTAACTGGACTAAGCTCAATAACTTGTTTAAAGCCAGGCCCTGCTCATAGAACATTTCATGGTAGAGGTTCAATGCCTTGTCCAAGGACACTTCAGCGGTGGTAATTTTAACGTGCCGGTCCGGGGATACGAACTAGCGACCTTCCGATACCAAGACCGCTCCGCAAGCAGCGGTGTGAGCGTGTGTGCGTGTGTGCGTGTGTGTGTGTGTGTGTGTGTGTGTGTGTGTGTGTGTGTGTGTGTGTGTGTGTGCGTGAGAGAGAGAGAGAATACACCCCTTAAGATGAATTGATTTTGTTACACTAGCTAATAAACAAGTTCTTATAAAGCATTACGTCCCCTGATATGTAATGTATTTGTAGGCCTTTAGCTAATAGCTAGTCACTACCCACTTTTAGCCTACAGGCAGGTGACTAGCCAAGAGCCAATTGGTCAGACTCTCAGTGGAGATGGTGAGGAAACACACACACACACACACACACACACACACACACACACACACACACCACCCCCCCACACACACACACACACACACACACACACACACACACACACACACACACACTACAATACTGATTACATCATATACCATTTAGGGGCATAAGGTACATGCTTGACAGATAGAGTACAGAGTTATGCATATTCCCAACCTATCTGACACATTTGGGAACTGTTTTTCAGAGACCACTGAGACCCATAGCCTATAATATATATTTTTTGTCAAATATGTTTTTATTGAACAGATTATAAATTGTTACAAACATTATTATATGAAATACTTTTTTTTTCTTTTTCTAAACAAAATGAAAGTAAAAATAAACCTATAATATTATTTGCAAAAGAGAAAGAATACACTTGGGCTCCCGAGTCCCACAGATTCGGTATCCAAATGTAAAATTATTTTATAAATATATCAGTCATAAAATCAATGACTGTGGATATAGTTAATATATGGCCAAGACTCAGGCATTATTTATACAGCCCCATCCCCTTTTCTTCCCCCAGTGGGAGAAAAACAAAACATAAAACGGTGATGACTGACACCATTAAATAAGAAAACGCTCCAAGCGAACTGATCAGCTCTTCAATCACCCCCCTTACGTCACGTGGTGAGTCTCTGACTGGGTGGTGGGTGTGTCTTATGCATCAGGGTTTCATTCATAAATACTTTTAGCTTTAAATCAAAATTAAAGTGTTCCGCGAGAGTTTGACGGTATTGGCTTTGCCCATGTACCCCCATATGGACCGTGTTAATTGATTAGGTGAGTGGTATCTCTACTGCGTGCATGCATGTGTTGTTTGTACTGTATAAACCACTTCACTCCTCCTAGGCTACTGTATGCTACCTCCTGGCGCTTTCATACTGAAAATCATTAGAACAAGAGAAATCGGACGGCATGTTTATTGGTTTATTGGTTTGCACTTTAGAATTTTGTCTACTTTATCCATTTTGAGTTTATACTTCAGGTTAAATTTAATTTGTGAAGTTATACTGATATTATGTCGCATTCATTGGAAATATGGTGAGAGCCACTGCGAGGAGCGATGTTAATTTTTTTCCCGGAGCAAAGAAATTAGCGCAGTAACGGGCAATAAGGACTTGGATGATTGCATTGGCGGCGGCGCGCCCTGTTATTATCCGTTATTACTATATTTGTATATTTCTCCTATTATAGGAGCTGTCACAATTAGTTTTTGCCACACATTCTTACCAATATATTGGATGAGGGTAAGGGGTGTGATGTGATAATTCTGTTCTGTATAGTGACAAACCTGTCGGAGAAATCAAATGCATTCACAAATGCATCGCCTGCATGTCCCATTACCATGGGCTAACATTTCGTGTTTAGTCTGTTTACTGAAGTCCATTCTTGTGCAAGAAAAGCAGGACATGTCACAATAGTCTAAAACTGAAAGACCAAACGTCAACTAGGCTAATACATATTAAAACAATAGCTACATGGTTTAACGTCATGCGGTAGGCTACCCAACCATGACAGTAGCCTAGTATGTGACGGTTCTAACAAAGATGTCTGTAATATCCAGATCTGAATCTATTGAACGTATCAGTAATGAACAAGCTAAGGCAAGTAACAAGTGACTTCCTGCATGCATTATGACCATGCAGTTGAAACTTTAGCAAATTTCTACATGAAGATGTTAAAAATGTGTCTAAATTCCTATGGAGTTCAAAAGCACAGCCAGTGAAATGAAATGTTAATTTACTTAACTTAATAACTTTGTTATTCAAATGTCTAAAAGACCTAGACAGGAATGTGCTGTGGTGACATTGACATTACTAAAAAAAGAAGAGTTTACTTTTGACAGGCATATCATCACGCACAAATACATCAAATAAAGTGGGTCTGGTCATATAGACCAATGATTCCTATACTCTTTAAGAATTTAGTTGAATGCATAATAATGAATGCAAAATGCATACAGGCTCGGAAAATAGAACGCTAATATATGTCCATTTACGGTGTTATCGGTTCCTCAAAGCAGAGAGAAAGTATAACCATGAGTCCACTTTCCTACCCAGCCAGCCAGGCATGTTAGAAACCGACATCGCTGCTGGTGGTGCTGCTGCCGGGCCGTGGGGCCAGCCCTGAGGGGAACACCGCTGGGTGGGCAGAGGAGGCAGAGGCAGAGGCAAGGCTGAGGATGCAGCAAGGGAGCTAAGGAAGAGATTCAGAGCCACAGCCATACGCGCACATCTAGAGCTGCTGCACAAAGCCCTCCATCAGGGTAAGTCTCTCTCTCTCTCACACACACACACACACACACACACACACACACACACACACACACACACACACACACACACACACACACACACACACACACACACACACACGATGTGTGGTAGAAAGCAGGCTGTGATATAGTATACTGCATGCAGGGAGGGAATTCTGATTGCAACCTGATGAGCACCATCATAGTCTTCAGGCTCGGTGGGGAGGCGCGGAGGCTGGCTATAGCAGACCCAGAGACTGGCTGGCAACACACCAGCTCACGGACGATGGTGCTGAAGTTAGAGTGTGCTGTATGAATGTGGTGCAGTTATACTGGCTAGTATAGTGCTGTTTGGTGCTGCTGGCATGTTGGCTCTCTCCTGCCAGGTGAGTAGACGCGAGCAAGTGTGTGTGTGTGTGTGTGTGTGTGTGTGTGTGTGTGTGTGTGTGTGTGTGTGTGTGTGCGTGGGCGGGCGGGTGCAGCAGTAACAGTATTAATGGCTGTGATCTGTAAGAAGGAACGCATAGCAGCACCACTAGTGTTGGTAGTGGAGCTGAGCTGTTGGAGCCCCTGGTTGGCGATTAGTGCCTGGGGCAAGCTAAAATGGAGAGAACAAGAGAAAGTGAGAGAGAGAGAGAGAGAGAGAGGGAGAGAAGCACTTATACTGTTGAGTCTGGGACTGACATGAAGTTATGTTTTGTGAGTTACAGCAGAGATGCTAATACTTTCTGTCAGTTTCTCTGGGAAAATTTGTAAATTGATTAATCTACGCACGCGCACACACACGTGCGCACACACGTGCGCACACACGTGCGCACACACACACGTGCACACACACACACACACGCACACACACACGCGCGCGGACACACACGTGCACGGACACACGTGTGCGCGGACACACACACACACACACACACACACACACACACACACACATTTTCACTTCATTCTTTGTGGTGAGTGATTCTGGTGCAGCAGACTGTATCAGTTTCTTAAACCCAAACCACACCAGTTGCAAATCCTTGCAACTAGTTGCAAATCCTTGCAACTCCTACAAAACCGTTTTAAGGTCAACCACACCAATGCAACTCCTTGCAACTGTCATTGGGGATAATGATTGCAATAGCTGCAAGTAGTTGCAAGGAGTTGCGTGGCAAATCATTGGTGCGGTTTGGGCTTACGTTTCTTAAACATGTAGAGGAGCAAAGATAATGTGTAAAACAAACAAAAGATTGGATTTACACTCACTGATAGTGCTGTCTCAAATGAATCTATCAAGCCGTTAAGAGCTACAGCATCACTTGGAGGCAACCCAGAGTAACAGAAAACCATGTGGAATACTTCCAAGCTAGTCTCAAATCTCTCGAGTCTCAACGGTCAACAAACACTGATGAGAAAATCAGCTAAATATGGTGAGTTGGCTTTGAAAGTATTTTATCAAGTTGCATGATGGAAGGCTTTCTCAAAAACAAAAAAAGAAGAAGAAAATGTTCAATATGCAACACAATTTTATACAATAGTGGGGGACCCTGCATGTTTTCTCTCAACTAAGGAGTTGTTGTTGGCCTGAAAAACATTGAAGACCCCTGAGAATAACAATGCTGGACTGGTCACATTACATGTCCATGATGAGATATGAGTCATAAGGTATAAAGGATAAATAACTGTATGGTATGAATAAGTAGCCTACACAATAAATATAAAACATGTCATAATGTTTTACAATTTAGATTAGGTGTACTTCACAACAGGTGGATGTCGTATTTGGCATACCGTGTCCTGATAAAGTGATGGCCAATGCATTACATATACAGTATCTAGTATATTGTTGCTGTTGGGCAGAAACCTCCTAACCTTTACATAATTGATTAGAATACAAAAGTCAGTCAGATGGAAAAAGAATCTCCACATTAATAAAAAACCTCCTAACTGCACTTGAGCTGCATTTGGGTAAAGTGATGATAATACAGTGAAAGGACTCATTCAAGTATCTGACAATGTATAAAGTAAACCATACCAACTTTGATGAGGCTAATTTATCTATAAATGCACAAAGTCTCTGTACGTGTGTGTGTGTGTGTGTGTGTGTGTGTGTGTGTATGTGTGTGTGTGTGTGTGTGTGTGTGTGTGTGCAATCCACGTAACACAAGAACCGTTCGCCCCACCAACTTCAAATTGGACACACGAGTTCCACACCACCACAAGGTGTGCAGTGCCTGGACTGTTCTGACATCACAATGATGTTCTGACATCTGCATTGACTCCATATGTGGGCATGCCTGACAAATAACTCCATATATGGGCATAAAAGGGACACAGACATAATAACTGGGTGGGGAATGCATTTCCAAATTGCAGAAATAACAACAAGTCATTCTTCCTATACTGGATACTGTTCTTCATCCTGTAAAGACCGGTGATACAGTATTCCTAGTTATCTGTTGTCTTGATTAGCACAGATAGTAAGCAGCTGCATACTGTAGCCATCCAAATATGTCAGTTTGTGGCTGGATGAACAGGAACAGAAGCCTTAATTTCCGTTGTATGTGTGTGTGTGTGTGTGTGTGTGTGTGTGTGTGTGTGTGTGTGTGTTTTATATTTATCTCTCAAGGGGACTCTCTCACTTGGCTTGGACCATGAGCAATGACTCTACCGTCTGGAACATCCTACCAGAGAACTCCACAGTAAGTCTCTTCTCTCAAACATCCTGTGTGAGTCGCACATGTCCGGCGTACTGCCAAACAGAGCTGTGCTTTCCCCTCATATTCTCTTTTGGCCTGACTGTCTATCAAATAGAGAATATCCTGACCTGGGCCTGCAATAATTCAATCTCTGATCTAATCTCAGCTTTAATTTCCCCTTCATAGAAATTACAACCTGACGTCAGTGTCCAGTCGTCATTAACACTTTGCTGCATATTCACTCAGTGTTTAGAGTAGGGATCTTCAACAGGGGGTTCGTGACGCCTAGGGGGTCTTCAGAGTTACTCATCTTTGTGTGATAGGGGATATATATATATATATATATATATATATATATATATATATTGTGACAATATGGAGATTGGAGATACAAGGTTTCTGCCCGAGAGCAATGATATGTAGAACAGCACTATGCTATCGCTACCTATTGGCCTTGGTTGCCATGCCATCTGAGATATTAACAATATGGAAGGGCCTCCTTTGTGCTACCTCTATTGTGTTGCCTGCCCATCACCTATTATTTGTTACAATGTCACGCCTTTTGAACGCAACACAAGCTTCACGAAGTCACAACTATGCATGCACATGAACTAATTTATTGAGGAAATAACTAAGTAATAAGTATGTGTCATCTTACTGGATAAATTAATACAATAAATAATAATAATAATAATAATTAATACAAAACACACATTAAAGCTGTGTTCAGTCTTGACAGCCAGCTGCTGATGCCGAGAAAAGGCCTATTCATAGTCTGGATTTTCGGTGGTGAGGTGACCACCGCTCCGGTGGTGAGCTGACCACCGGAGCTGAAATAACGTTGAGCGGTGCTGAGTAAAAACAGAGAGAAGGGCTGGAGCGGTGGCGGTGACGTCATATTGTAGTTCGGTGGTCACCTAACCACCGAAAATCCAGACTATGTATGAGCCTTTACGCTTTCAATTAGTGACACAGAGGGTCGTTTGACTCTTTTTGCCCTGGTGTCAAACAATTTTTATGCTGACTGATTAGTGATTACAAATGCTGTTTGTGAACTGCTCAGTAATGCATAACATTTTGTGGATGTGACAATGAGCAAACAAATGTGATTTTGAGATTTCACTGTTTCTCCAGAAAGAAGTCTTTATGATAAACAAACTGAATTTAACCCATTATAGATAGATTAAAAAAAGAAAAGAAACAACATATTCTCTCATGAAAGCCTTATTCCCATACTTAAGACTGAGACAGTTTAAAAGCCCTGGCATTAATTGATAAATTGCACTGTGAAATTATAGTTTCATTGTATGAGCACAAACCTCTTTCCTATAGTACCTGCAACAGTGGTTCTTGAAATTGGGGTCCGGGGACACCCAGGGGTTCCCCAGCAAATTCAGTCTAACCACTTTGACCCTACACACATCAGCTTTATTTTCAGATGGGGGTCCGGCGTCCAAAAACACATGAATTTTGGTGGTCTTTGAATATGACTGGAGAACCACTGACCTACAGTATTAGCTTTGCTACAGATCCAAATTCTCCCTCTCTTTATCTCAGGAGATTCCACAGGAGGTTGCAGAGGGGCAGGATGGCTATTTGATCTTCCTGGTCATCCTCTCCATTTTCCTGGCAGGAACGCTGGTCTTCATCTCCGTCCTGATCATCGCCTGCCGACGCTGCTGTCGGGAAGCGGGCCGCTATGCCAGGTGAGACGCCAAGACGATGAGCGCAAAACGACGTTCGTCAGCAGAGGCCTCCTGCTACAAAGCATAGAAAGCCCTTAGGCACTACACGCTTCATGCTCAAACATTATTTGGAGAATATCTGGTGTTCACGCTCACGTTGTATAATTACACAGTAAATGGGTTTAATTTGACTTGCTAATGGAGCTAACAATTTGAATTCTCCCGTGTTCTCCTCCACCACAGCGCTGTGCAAGATATTCTTCATAAAGATTAGTGTACGAGCACTAAAAGGACTTCAGACCATTTTGTGAGCACGCAAATGAGACAATGCAAAGACACCCCCGAACAACTTGATATATATTCAGTATTCAAATGAAAACCTTGTTGCAGTAGGGTGCAGGAAGCAATGATATAATAATAATTTCACCTTGTCACCCACTTTTACTGTGAAGCTGTAGTAGGCACAAGCTGATGACATGTGTTTAACATAATAAGGAACAGTAAAGGCCCTAGTATGCTTCCTTGTGGAATGCCACAGCTCACTGGGAGAGCTGGGAAAATCAGGAGTATCAGGATCAGGTGGACCCCCCATAGGGATGTTCTGAAAACATGGCAGTGAAAAAACATTCAATGCTCACCGTTTCCTTTCTTTTTGGTGATTCATCCACGCTCAGCTCATTCAACCCAATATGCTTTGTCCCTTTACACAGTGGCAGGCATTATCACTAGCACTTGAATATATGAGAGCACAGCTGCTATAGAGTTCAGTGTACAGGGACTGAGGCAGACTCACTGGGGCAGAGCGAAACAGAGCAGAATCATACGGACTGGTACAAATGATGAGTGTAATGAGATTTCATTGCAGCCATAGGCAGTGATTAATCTTGCGTCGCACCCAGCCATGCTCATGCGTACCCGCACGCACTCACAGACACACATGAAAGCAAAGCAAAGGAAATGAAAGAAGAAGGCAGCACAGATCCGGATGGACAGAGAAATCCCTCAAGTCACAGACACACACGTGAGCGTGACACACACACACACACACACACACACACACACACGTGACACACACACACACACACACACTATTGGGATAATGTCACCGTTATCGCTAAAAGATATGAAAAGGCCACAATGTGAGCTGGTGCAAATATATATAACCATACCATATATAATCACAATGTATCGTTATTGTTTTACGTAATTACCTGAGTCTGACCTTTTCTGTAGCCTAGTAGGTGAAACGAAAATGAGTAGGCCTACTTTAATTTTGACAATAATGCATTTGTCCTGCATTTTATTTCTTCCGTTTTAGGTTGTAACAATCGCCCCTTGTGTCTTAAGGCAAATTATTAACTAAGGAAAATTAAACAACAGATTCGTAGGGATATAGTTCAAATTATTTATATAGAGAATTAGAGATGCTGCAAACGTATATTGTCAAACAAAACGGTGTACCATCAAACCAAGCACTTGACAAAGTGCGTCTGTCCCTGTCGCTCTCCCTACAACATAAAAAGAATAATCAGGCAGACAAACTGAAATCAACAAACAATTCTTTCAAAACCCCTCCCGCCCCAAACAAGTCCCGACGCTCTCTGTCGCGTGACTTGCGTCCTGCCACAACGTTTACGACACACAAAACAAAAATCAACAACCCGCCCAAAGTCAAGTGCGCGCAACCGCGCTGAGTATTAAATAAATAAATAATAAAGTCCGCGTTCGTCCTCTTCCTTAATTGAATACCGCACGCCCGCGACAGTCTTTAGTAGTTCCTTATCCAAAGATAAGGAACTAAACAAAAAACAAACGGGGTACGGTACCCCTTAAAGTTTGTAATCCTGCAACAGAAAGCCTTTGGCTCGATCTCACCGGTATGTAGGTTGTTCAAACTCCAATGGCAGAAAACCACCGACCGGATTCCAGTCCAAACGCCAATCACCCGACGGCGGCAGCAATTAAGCGGTTGCTTAATTCCCCGACGGTCCCGACAGTTCTGTTGCTAACGGCTGCAGATAGCGCGATCAAATTTAATAAATTAATCCGACTGCTACCTGGCGCTCCTCTTCCCCCGTGTAGGCCTACACATTCATTCAGCTTTTCCCCCCTGTTCCCCGTGTGTCACTTCCTCCCTATGTAACCTTGTGTGGGTGGTGACATCAGTCTCTGTCACCTGTCACTCATCACTGTCCGAGGCCCATTACCATTCTTGTGAATAGGAGAAAATACTATGCATCACACGTTATATTTCTTTTCATAAATAACAACATGTATAAGGGGGAAAAAAAAGTAGAAAAACATTACAATGTGCTGTCACAAGGTGATGAGTTTGAACTACGGTAACAATTCAATACATTGTTGTGTTGTCAGTTTAAGAAGCTATCAAGCAGCAAATATTTAGCTGCCCCCAGCAGTAAGGTAAAAAAAGAAAAAAAGCATAGGCCATACGGCTTTTGAGCAGTAATCCTTCAAACAGATATTAATATTATAGCAGAGAAAAAATTTAATATAATTCTGCTTTTTTAGTAGCCCGTTACCAAGACCCACTTCAACCAAGCCAGTCAATTCTCACCATTAAGGCTCTGTACAAATGTACACAACTGAGGAAAACAGTCTGACTTGTTAGCTGTTGGCACAGCAGGTTGAAAACGCCCACCAATATATTGACACAATATATGGTGCCATATAGTCACATTCTGGCCTACCTTCGTTATCCATGTCTGATGTCTTACAGCAGTGTGTAGATGCCAAGGGGAAGTGTTGGAAGGGTCAAGATAATTTCATCAATGGTCAGTACATTATTGAGTGTGGACTGGTGTCCACTGTGCAGTTAGCATAGAAGATCAGCAATGGTTTGATTTGGTCTATGAAGGGGGCAGGGGAAAACAAATCTTGTGAGATCTTGTGTGGTTGTGTGCAAATGGAAATTGTGAACCAAGGCTGGTGCTAAACTAGAGGAAAGGCTGAGTGGGGTAACCAAACCAGTAGGGTTTACCCTCCTGGGAGAATTAAATGTGCTCAACAAGATTAATGGCAATTTGCTGAATATATTATGAGATATCTTAAATATTTTAGCCTGAAGGTGGTGCAAAATCAAGGTCATGGGGTCACTCACATCAGTACAGTTCATCCTCCGGGTGGTATAAAGGTGAACATGTTCAAATCAGTACAGTTCATCCTCCGGGTGGTATAAAGGTGAACATGTTCAAATCAGTACAGTTCATCCTCCGGGTGGTACAGTATAAAGGTGAACATGTTCATGGCAAATTATTCTTTGGGGACAAAAGTGTTGGACAGACTGACCGATGGACCAACATTGCCATTATTATCACCAAACTCACCATCCCTACTGCAAGATCAATCCCGTATATATCAACACAATGTTAAATGTTAAAAGTACTATTCGGCTGGCTGGTATCATGATGTTACTTTGCTAATATTTGTTCCAAGGTAAAAAAAAAAAAAAAGGTCAGCACCAACATATGCGTTGGGCAACCAAATGGTCATCTGTATTTAACAAACATTTCGAAACATCAATATTTCAGTATAGGTATCAGATGATGCTTTCTGCCTGAGGTTGGAAAAGGTTAAATTGATTGAGTAACATTGTTGTCAAAAAGGAATGACCCCTAGTAAACAAGGTTTAGACCCACTGGGATTCCCTCACAATGTGGGGAGAGATAGTTTACTCAGAACACGGTATAGGCGTGTTGTGTTGTGGTACGCTCACTACGCTTCTATGAACTGTCAAAGCCACTAGTTTCTGCTCTATGTTTTGGTTATACTTTATGACCAATCTGGGAAACCATCGGCAAAAATAGCCGATGGTTTTCGACGCATTAAAAGAAAATAATTGTTTTTCCAATCATTTGGGCGTCCACTTGCATTGTCCTCACGGCTGACCAGCGGGCTCCGGCCCACAGGTTGAGAAGTGCATGCAGGCTATATGTGATTGTTGTTGGCTGGGTTCTACGAATGGAAGCTGCAGACTTCAGGGGTAATCATGTCACAGCATTGATCTGAGTCTCTTTCTCTGTGTGTGTGTGTGTGTGTGTGTGTGTGTGTGTGTGTGTGTGTGTGTGTGCGTGTGTGTGCGTGCCCCAGGGCCAGCGATGACCCCGAGAAAACCAACACCACCTACATGGAAGATTCTCAACCCACACATGGTGAGAGAGATGGAAGAATTTTAGAAATACTCTGTTAAAAGTTAAAGTCGGGTATTCAAAATGTACTTGAGTAAAGGTACAGATATAACAAAATATACTTAAAGTACCAAAAGTGAAAGTATTCATTATGCAGGATGTTTTCAAAATGTATAAAAACTCTTTTGAAAATAGCGGATCTACAAGATCTACTTAATTACTTTCCACCACTGGGGAGAGAGAGAGAGAGAGAGAGAGAGAGAGAGAGAGAGAGAGAGAGAGAGAGAGAGAGAGAGAGATGGAATCAAGTGAATGGAAGGGACTGATATGGAGAGACATTGATGGAGAGGAGTAATTGATAAAAGAGATAAAGCGGATGAGCTTGCAGATCTGCTACTCTTGATACTTTTCTGCGACACCGCAGTATGATCGATTAGGGCATTAATTTATGAAACCAAAACACAAACAGTTAAAACACAAAGACAGGAGGTTTTCTGCCGGGCCCCATCCCCCCACAGCACATCAAACCCTGCGTATGTCTGACTCTGTATTGGTTTGTTTGTCTTTCCATCCAGAGATTACCATCAGGGTGGATGAGTCAGAGTGTCTGTCGATGGCCAGCTCCACTGACCAGCAGACGGAGCGCTTCCTCTCGACAGGCACCACAGGCCGCAGGGTCTCCTTCAACGAGGCCGCACTCTTCGACCACGGCAAGAAGGCCCTGGAGAAAGGGCGAAGGTCAGACAGGATAGCGTTTGCACAAACACACACACACACACACACACACACACACACACACACATTCTGTGCACACTGTACTGTACATATTAGGGACCGGAGGAAATAATAATTTGATCTTTTATCATGATGAAAAATCCAAGATAATCTTATTATGGTGAATTTTCAT
>NC_137869.1:29370269-29572769 GCF_963924005.1 Protomyctophum bolini | reverse complement strand
TGGCCTACTTTTCGCCAAAGAACCCCACCTCAGTCTGAAGATATGCAAATGCCTCCGAAGGAATCATTCTCTTAGGCTAAACGCATTATTGCAGATGCTGTGGGTTTGAAAGGCAGAAATCGCTTTTCTTCTCTTTGGTGTTCGTATCTTGTCTCTTGTGTCATGAATGATGCAAAGCCATGTAAAGTAAGGTGTATAGAACTATGTGCAATTCAAATTACTTATTGTTTCATAACAAAAGGGATGATGTATTAATTAAGGCAAGGACTGACACAGTATGGTATGTATTGTGTAGGCATTATAATTCTAATAAGCTTTTCTTAAAGATAAAGTGCCATGATTTTTACCCCTCCCTAAAACATGATTCAAAAACCAATTCTTTAAGTATATCTGGTTTTCACCTTAGCACCACCCAGAGCCATAGAGTAAGATAGAGTGATGACAACACCGTTCACTTCATGGCGCCAGGCTCTTCTACATAGACTTCTATTGAAAAGGGACAACCGGAAGTTTATGGAATGCATTGGAGTCTATGGGCTCGCACAAGTACATGAACCACGTGACCCCTCAATGTCGTAAAACATACATTAACCACTTATACATTTCGGCCATTTTAAAATAGCCAATCTACAAGCTCACAAATAGCCGTGCTACAAGCACACAATGCGTTGCGATGCGACGTATTGTGAGCTTGTAGATCTGCTATTTTCAAAAGATTTTTATACATTTGAACGTAAAAACGTAAAATGGGACATTCTGCACAATTTACTTTTGGTACATTTAGTACATTTTGATGCCAATACCTTTGTACTTTTACAAAAAAATTGAATTCCTGGACTTGTAGTAGTTCTACAGCACATTTCAGCTAGTATTGATACTTTTAACTTAAGTAAAACACGTGAGTACTTTTTTCCCACCACCCCCGCAGGTACACGCTCACCGAGGGAGACTTCCACCACCTGAAGAACGCGCGTCTCACACACCTCCACATCCCCTCCCCCGCCCTGAAGATCCTCACCATCCACGAGTGTGACTCCGCCGAGAACACCGTCACCATGGCGACGCACCCCGCCGCCAAGTCGGCGCTCTCCATCTTCCAGGTGACGAGTCGACGACGCCGCCCTGCCATTAGTCCCCAGCCGTGTCGTTAGTCATGTCCGCGACCAATTAGAACATCAGTCAGACGCGCCAGGGCTGAGAAAATATATCAACCTAATGTACCCAAACGAGGGTATCATAGATCTTTTCTGTCTGCTCATTTCAATGGGCTACAGTATGTGCATTGATTTCCCATTTGGATGGGGGAGTTGAATCACTCATGCTGGATTCGACAGTCTTTGGACTTGAGGTGATGTGGCCTACATGATATGTTAAATCCACCAATGTTCTATTAAAGAGTGTGATTCTGTTTGAATCAATAGTATAAACATTGCTTGAAATTAAAAAGGGAGATGAAACTTTTCCTCTATAGTAAAAATGTAATGAGAGTGCCGGTCCGGCATGTTTTGCCCATCGACTATGACTCACCGTATACTTGACATTACTGCCAATGCCAACCACTTATTTCTTCTGTTATTGCGGAATCCATTGGATTCTGTTAATTTCAGTAAGGTGTGGAAATCAACCAGCATACAAGTAGGCAAACCAACACGCAGTGAATTAAGTAATGATGCCACTCATGCCAGTATGGTCCTTCAGGTACTACAGTGTACAACTGTACATTGCTTGAAAAAATAAGTATGCTGTAATGTTTTGTCTTAAGTTGTCCTAAGTAAAACAAGATCTAACTTTGTGTACTATGTCTGTCTCCCTGCAGCCAATGCTGTGCCCTCTCCCCCAAACAGCGTTGACCAGCCTGAGCGTCAGTCCTAGCTCAGCCCTTCCTGGGGACACCTTCAACTCTGTGGTGGACACCAGCTTCAGAAGCAGCCACACAGCCACCAGCACCAAGGAGCCTAGCCCCTGCTCTGTGAGTCTGCTTCTCAGACCTCGTCATGTCCCAGTGCTCATTTCATCGACTAGAAAAACTATGACGAATACCTTTTATCATGCGTTAATATTTGTATTCACTTTATTTCTTCTGTAATGCATTTATCAAATGTAATCATTTAAAGTCCCAGAACTAGACAGATTATGACTAAAACCAAATCAATATTTGTTGTCAATGTATTTGGCCACAGGCCAGTCCCCCACGTGAAAATATTTAGTTTTTCTGCCAGGGACCACCCCCTTAGAAGATTTGTACTGTTAAAATGTTTACAAAATATATAAAAAACAACATCTATTTTTCTCAAGGTTCTTTTGAAAATAGCAGAACTACAAGCTCACAGCGCATGTCATTTAGGGTTAAAGTGGTTCAACTGTTTTATGCTATATTATCAACACATTTTTCTGAGGACCCCTGGAACCCTCTCAAGGACCCCTGGGGTCCCCAGAACCACTGATTTAGTTAATACATTGACTGCTCACTTTATCACACAGTGACAACACTTGATCGATGAAGTTAATAAAATGGCAACAATATGAATGATTATGTCAACGATAACGATGTGTTGACTGTGTTCACATATCACACATCTTAGCACCTTGCTAGATGTGTTGACTGTGTTCACATATCACACATCTTAGCGCCTTGCTAGATGTGTTGACTGTGTTCACATATCACACATCTTAGCGCCTTGCTAGATGTGTTGACTGTTTTCACAACTTCACATATCATACATCTTGCTAGATTGCTATGCATGCAGTGCTTACAGTTAACACTGATTTATTTGCTAGTGGCTACACAATATCCATGAATGCAAATAATCGCAACACACAACAATCACAACAATAGCGGTGTGTGAACAAATAAATCACCAACAGTCAATGTTATGTGTAGATCAGTGGTTCTCAAACATTTTCCCAAATGTATATATTTATTAGGCCACGGACCCCCATTTGAATAAAAGTGCCAGGGACCCCCATTAGATGTTTTGTTGTTAGATTATATTTAGTACAGAACTCTACAACTGTCTCTACTGTAGGTGAGGAGATACCAGTGGAGAGAGTGAAACTATGATGTGAATGATCATTCTCATGCATTCTCTCATTGGACTAACTTGTAGCAGGTGAAAGAAAACGGTGAAATTAACCACTGTCATTATAGACATATTTTAAAGTATTTTTGCTGGGGACCCCCTGGAACCTTATTTCATTATTATAATTATTTAAAAAGAATTGTCAAAATATTCTAAATTTCAATACAGCAATGCATTGATATTAAAAAGTCCTTTGTAATTCGTACCGCTTAATACTAGTGCACAATTACTATAGCCTAGTACTAGTAGTTTGTCCTCTGCTGGTTTTAGTTTTTCCATCTCTGTGTTCCCCATGCAGATTGAGATGCTGGGAGCAGGGCCCTGCCGGGGTGATGGAGTGCATGGCGTGGGCGAGGGGGCAGCGGCCGCCGGTAGCACAGGTGCTGGAGTGGCAGGAGGCCACCATGGGCCGGTGCTGCAGTTCTTCACCAAGCTGCGACGCCACGCCAGTCTGGAGGGGGCCAGCCCCTACTTTAAGATCAAGAAGTGGAAGCTGGACAGCAGCCAGAGAGCATCCAGTCTGGACACCAGAGGTAATAATGGATCCTTTATTAATGGATCCTTGACTGCACAACAACACTGTTTACTTTATATTTCAGCTATATTGATATAGGATATGTTCACCAAGAAAACGTTTTTGTTGGTATTCCTCATATTCCTCATAAAGTGTTTAGCCCATTGACATTGACTCACGTTATACCCGTCATGACTGCTGGCCATTTTCCAAAGATACTGTAGTTTTTAATTGGATTGCATCCATTTCAGTATGGTATGAAAATCAACTTGCTTGAGATAGGTAATCGGACGCTAAATATCATTGCATGGTTATTTTTGTCAAGTTATGTGACCAATGCATTTTATTTATCAATTAAAAAAGTGTATTAAAAAAATAGTTGCTGGAGAAAACATTGATTTGAAATCCAAACCTCTATGACTTAATAGCCATGCAATGATGTTTAGGCAACAATGACTCCATTTTAGATAACGTTAGGTAATGTTTTAATCATATTGGGGCAACTTTTATCAACTGCTAAATCAAAAAATAAACGTGTTTATGTATATGGCAGAAGCTGTGAATAATGACGTATGTGTATTGAAGCTGGTATAATCATTTAAACAGAGTGATGATAGTGTTCCAGCATCCCACTGTGTCATGCTTCTCTTAGCTGGCACGCACACACGCACGCACACACACACACACACACACACACACACACACAGACGACAGATGGCTCTGTGACGCACAGTTTGCTCTTTCCAAGTCAATTTGAGGACCTGAGTGAAGCCTCCCTGCCGTTTCCTGAGGGAATGACAACACTGACTTATATCCGGTTTTGCACAGGTGGTGCACACTGAAAATAGCTGATCTACAACTTGTAGACTACAAGCTCAGAATGCATTGCAGCGCGATATAACAATCAGAACCATACAATTGTATATCTGAGTTATATTAAAAACCTCAATGAAATAAAGATCCTATACCTGAGTAAGTAATTATTTATACTGTAACCAAACTGTATTGCAGACCAAGAAGAAAACACAAAACTGTTGCTTTTGAATTAAATTACCGTAAATTGCAATATCTTTATCCAACTTAAACTGGATCAAACTAAATACTATAATTCAGCCAGACAACTCACGAATAGATTTAACCAATATTTATTATAGAATGAGAATACAAGTGTGCATATGATATTTATCTTGGTGTTCGGCTCTGCTGCATTTTCTCCCTGCTCGGCACGATTAAACACCATCATAAAACATTAAGAGCAGGGAGATAGATATACAATAAAACCCCCAAGGGGAACATAAATAACAGAGCCCACCGGTGGTGCTGGGGTGGTGGTGGGAGCAAACATCACATAACAACCAGGAACCATATGCAGAGGAAGGCAAGGAAGCTTTGAGAAGGAAGAGAAGTGATCACGTGACTGGGCTGCGCCATGACACTTTCATGGACACTTTGAGCCAAACTCACACCGGCAGTCCAATGAATACATGGCAGTGAATGGAGCCGGCTGGACCCGCTCATAACAAACATTATTTATGAACAATTGAGACCTTTGTCATATAATCGGTTCAGGAATATAAAAGAAGACATATCACAGGTTGTTTTCTAATCACTTACTTTTCGATGTGCACAGTATATAATTTTATCTGAGGATCTAAACAGCAGTGAGTATCGTTTCTGGCTCCGAAGTATCGCAAGATTTGGCTGACAGACAGGAAATGGTGGAAAGTCTTGCGATACTTGGTACGTTCAGACTCTTTAGATACCATACCTCTATAAAAATTACACAGTGTACACATCGAAAAGCAACACAGCAGACAATAATGTCTTACATGTCTTCTGTTATTTTCCAGAAGTAATTACTTTACAAAAGGTCTCAGTCATTCATAAATAATGTTTGTTCATGAGCTGGTCACTGAGCTCTCATTGACTCCAGTGCATTCTGCCAAACTTACGGGTAGTTTGGCTCCCATAAAAGCGGCCATGAAAGTGTCATGGTGCAGCCCAGTCACGTGACCACTTCTCTTCCTTCTCAAAGCTTCCTTGGAGGAAGGCAGGAAGACAACCTGGGCACACTTGAACTTCCATGTGCGTAGATCTACTATTTTCCAAAAAACAAGTAATCCATAAAGTCATCAAATGAAGAGGCAATGCATTCTCAAAAAGGGAAAAAAATATTCCTCACCAAACCTTCAAGTCAGGAGGCCTCAGCAGGTTCCCCTTTGTCCAAAAGCTCTGAAGGGATTCAGAGCTAAACGCTCAGAAATGTTCCTTGACCAAACTTCTTCCAGAACACTCTTTTTAATACCTAAAAAGGAACCCTGGCCCCTCATTTCCTGTAGGCTACATTAATAGCTGTTCCTAGTACCTCACTTCCTGGATCTATTGCTAACATGATTTTTCCCCACAGCTCCATCTATGATCAAACCTTACCTCATATAATATTCAACTACACAAAACAAAACAAATAATTCCGTACACTACATTTCAGGGTTAAATATTCAACCATATTTTAACCAATAGGCTATATTCCCTTGTTATCACCCAGTATGTTATTTTCTTTCAATACAGGACAGGAAATACATTTCTTCACACATTTATGTGGCAGTATCACAGTGACACGCTGCCGCTGTTTTCTGGTTGCGAGTCTTATTTTTTTTCTCCACAATTTAGTCATTATGCCAATTTATTCCTCCACCCACAACCTCCGTGGTGGTGGGCAGGGAGTGTACTTACAATTTTTTATTATTGTTATTATTTAAAAACAAAACAAACAAAACATTTCTGACAATTCCAAATTTCCAATACATCTCCAAAAATGTAAACAAATAGTGAAACTGTGAGCTTGAAGACTGGCTATTTTCAGCTTTCGGGTCTCGAGTCGAGCTGAAAGGTTTGTGGGAACCCCTGTAAATTAGACAATAACTCGTCTCGTCTCCCCCAGGCTCTCCTAAAAGGAGACAGTTCCAGCGGCAGCGTGCTGCCAGTGAGAGCATGGACCAGGATGAAGACTCTCGCCACCACATAGACCTCATTCAGTACATCGCCCGCACCCGGGACGTCACCTACTGCCCCGGGCGGCCCTCCTCCTCCCCCGCTCCCCCCTCCACCCCGCCCCCCTCCCTCGGCAGGTATCTTTAAATTCCCTTGCCATTCATCCACGTCCACGGCTTCTGCTGTCCTTTGCACTGTACATGTCTGTAGCTAGAGCAGTCGTTCTCAGAGTGGGGGTCCCTCAGGGGACTCCAAGGGGTCCCCGGCAAAATGTGTTAATATAGCATCAAAATCAGTTTAATCACTTTAACCCCTACACAGGGCCTACAGTATGTACATTAGAAAATAGCCTGTCTATAAGCTCACTACAGGGAGCAAAGCAATGGGTTGTGATCTTGTAGATCGGCTATTTTCTAAAAAATCTTGTATAGGGGTTCTTGGCACGAGATATTTTCAGAATGGTGAATACATGAACGAAACAGTTTGAGAACCACTGCTCTGCTGCAGTTAATGCTCTGCTCTCAGTAAGCTGCAGCTTTAAGTCCTTATTCTCACTCAGCCTCTTTCTCTGCACCTCAAGAATGCTTTTGTTCTTTTCTATCACGCTGCCTTATAGCTGTTTTATTTATTTATTTATTTATTTATTTATTTATGTGTTATTTTAGGACAGCAATATCACAATAATGATGTTTTCAATTAACCTTTCTTCTGTTTAATAGATATATAATATTTAATAATATAGAAATATTTAATTGGATAAGACAATCTTTTTTCCAAAAATGAATAGACAAATAAAATAAAATTACAGAACAATGTTAAAGTATATATATGCAGTTAGGAGCCAGACAATAATGATAAAGTCACTCCAGAGAAAGTAATTGTTTCCATAATATCTCTGATAGCTATTCTAAATGATTCCTGGTGTGGCTCACCATAAATGGCAGACATACAAGCTTGTAAAACATGAACCCAACATTAGCCATGAACTTGATTGCTCTAATCCAGAGTGACAGTGAGCCTTGCTCAAGAACACTTTGTCAGGAAACCTTGACTATTGTGGAAATCAAACCTGTAACCTTTTGATTACAATAGCAATGGCATATAACCTGCAGTGAATATAATTGTGTATGAAAAAAACTGTACTATTTGACCCAAGTCAGGATTTCTTGGAAAGCTATTAGATTATCCAAAACCAGACGTACCGTTTTTATGGTTTCCTGGAGTGTACAGTATGTTTTGGAGGAATTGGACATGGAGTATAAGATAGTATAAGAAACTGATGTGGTGTCCTGATAACTAAGAATTCCAAGGATTAAGATGACCATCCTATTTTAGATTCGGTTTTACGGCAAGACAGAATATGGGAATCCTAATAAGAAGAACAAAATAGTAATTTTTCAGCCAGTTACTCTCATTCATTAAAATAGTATTTTAAGTTTAAGAAAAAAAGTAATTCCCTGTAGATCTTTGTCTATATATGTATGTAAATATAAGTAATTTCCAAATTCCTGAAAGCTGCTAACCAAGAATGATGACTAATGTTATTTACCAGTTGCAATTGTAGCTATTAATATGACACAAGTCATGTTGTTTTTCACATGTATGCAGGGAAACACATGACATTAGTTGAGTTCAGTTTGTTAAGAACATGCAACAACCATAGCAAGCCATGAAAATCACATCAGTGTGCACTGTGTACAGAGCCATGTCTCAGACGAATGTGGTGATTGGCTTTTTGCTTTGGAACTGACCCTTGCCTTGGGTGCGTGTGTGTGTGTGTGTGTGAGCTCGTGCATGAGTGCTCAACTGCTCGTGTCCATGAGTATCCATGATCCTTTTTTTGCTCTCCCTCTCCTCCCACACTCTCTCATCACTGTGAATTTTCCCCATCGTCCCCGTCTGCTTTACAGGTTAGAGGTGGAGGTGATGGTGGAACCCAGCTGCTGCCGTGGTGGTCCGGGGGTGATTGGCCTTTCCCCTGATCCCCAGGACGAAGCCCTGACGGTGTCCGGAAGGGACAGTGCTGACCCGGTGGAACCCCTGGACCCCCAAGCCCTTTACAGAGACATCTGGACCCTTCGTGCCTCCCTGGAACAGCACGCCGGCAACGACAGGAACTCAGTGTGCAGTGACGCTGACAGCGTGTGTTCGCTGGGGGGACATGCCGAGACAGAGAGAGAGAAGGGGGAGCTCCCAAGCTACCCGTCACAGGACTTGGGAGACGAGGCAGAAGATGTCGGAGAGGAAGACAAGGACTTGGCTCTGTACACGGCTGAGGAGCTGAGCGAGAAGAAGATGAGGAAGAGGAAGCAGGACAGCACAGACTCAGAGCGAGGGGGCAGCGATGGAGAGACAGGGAACCGCAAGCTGCTGCAGATGGACAGTGGTTATGCGTCGATAGAGGCTCCGTCCCGCGGACCGGAGGACCTGAGGCTGTTCGGGAGCAGCAGTCCTAAAGAGAAAACCGCCCTGGAGAAGAGACACCACTTCACCAGCGCCGGGCGAAGCGGCACGATCGGCGAGAGCTTTGAGTCCTACCTCAGCGAGGAGGAGCCTGAGGAGGATCCTCTGTTGGGCGCCAGTGGAGGAGTTGCCATGGAGACAGGCGCCGGCCCACTGGGCTGGTCCCCGTATGGTCAGATGTTCACGCCACGGGAGGTGGTGCAGCCGGCGCCCCTCCCACCCCCCCAGCCCCTGCATAGGCGCGACTACAGCATCGACGAGAGGACGGATGCGCTGTTCAATGAGTTCCTCCGCCACGACCCCCAGTTCGACCAGCACGAGTCCCCGCTGAAGAAGCACCGCTCGCGAATCCACCTCCGCAAGCAATGGCAGCGCCACAAGCAGTGGAGCGACCCCGGGGTCAGACACTACCACTCCTCCTTTGAGAGACAGCGGACGCCGTTGCGGCGAGGCCAGAGCGTGAACTACCCGCTGGACACAAGCTACCACAGCACGCTTCCGCGCATCGTCAGCGCTCCAGATGAGGAGGCGGCTGATGGGGCCGGCAGCAGGCCGGAGACCCCAAAGGTGGAGGCGATGCCCTTTGAGGGTGGAGGGGAGCAGGGGGCCACGAGGGTGTCCGAGAGCTACGCCAGCACTGTCAGAGAAGAAGCGGCCTCCTGCTCCAACCCTCCTCCTTCACACACTCCTTCCATCACCGAGAGTGAGGGCGGATTTGCTGAGCAGCCTGACCCTCAAGAGGACAGCAAACAACCCATACCCCCTCCTGAGCCCCCCGACGAGCGCTCGCCCCCTCAGCCCCCCAACTCCTCGGGCTACGGCCCTCAAACCTTCACAGCAGAGCTGACAGACAAACTGACTGCCAATCTGGAGGAGAGGCTATACGCAGGCCTATACAGAACCAGGGACACACCGACCGAGTGCGTGACTTTAACGGCCACGCACGCTTCTCCTGACCACAGCCCAGTGTAGCAGGGTTTCAAGTCCTCCACTCCAACACCTCTTGTCCCACTGACTGACAACATTCCATTTGATTTCTGTCCTGCCTTGGTCTTGACACAAATATCTCTACTCTGTATAGTTTGTGACCTAGACATCTAAAACACATTGGCGTATCTGTTCTTTGAGTCCATTTAAAGACTGCATCCCAAACTTTGGACACACAAGCCATGTGACTGACAACTTGTGTGGTTGAGCTAACTCACTAGCGATGTGAATGTGAACAACAGTCTTTCTTTATACTGGTTAGCATTAAGCAAGTTACATTTTCATAATTGTAGTCTTTTGAGACTAGAGAAAGCCAAAAATAGTAAAATGATAATAATAATAATTTAGTTAATAGTCATTGCAATTGGATAAAAAATTAAATAAACATTCAAGTTTTTCTTTACAAACTTGGAGTTTCTCAGAGTTAGCTCCACGTCTCCATATGTATTTGTTAACTATTTATGCCCTACCTTTGTGTCACTACTACTGTAACTCCTCCTCTTCTCCAGTGGAGAATTGAGGATAGCAGCCAGTATTCCCTCTGTACTAGTGGATTCACTGTGAAATCAGGTGCTATTAGACATGTAGGGATCTATGGATTTTGATACAACGGTCATGTCAGTCCTGAGCACGTGGTTAGTATTTATTTTCACAGGCTGTAATATCTGCCACCCATTAGAGCAGGGGTCTTCAACGTTTTCCAGGCCAAGGACCCCTTAACTGAGAGAGAGTGGGGATAGGGATGCTAGGATTCAAATAAGTCAAATGTAAAAACAGAATCCTACCACACAAAGCACCCCTGTAGTAACTCTGAGGACCCCTTAGGGGTCCCGAACCCCTTGTTGAAGACCCCTGCATTAGAGATATTCAATTCATATGAGGCGTACTATGTCACATTATGTCCCAGGAAATCATTTAAGTCCCTGCAATTGTACAAATGTGTGACTGAGACAAATATCTGCCAAATCTGGAATCCAAGGTTGTTTACTCACTCGCTCTTCAGACTCCATGGTTCCTTATAGTGCATATAGACGGGCATGAATTATACACTTAGCAAAGCCTGTATAATGTGTCCTATTGACATTGCAGTTATCTCTCATTTCTCTGTATCAGTGAATGTCTGGCTTTGGAAGGGTGTTTCTATTTAAACATGTTTCCCTGAAGAGGGAAATATTCTACCGATACTTGACGGTTGTGCTGTTTAATATCATTTAATGTTTCTCATTTTGTATCATTCATTGAAATATCCTGTTTGTATTGCTTTCTGCTTGTGACAATGAGAAGTGACACAGTAGGACAGGGTTAGAGCAGCCAAAGAGGAGGCTGTGTAACACATTTTGGTGCCAAAAATATATTTGTATATAGAGGGATCTTAACAATGGCACGATAGAACAAGGAAGGTAGGCATATTTTAGCACTCCTCTTTGGTGACAAAGACTGAATCACAGATATAACAATACTGTCTGATTGAATGAATAAGCTATGACTCCAAGTTCATCTCTGAAGACACTCATATCTTTGTAAAGATTGAGAATAAGCTCAGCTTGAGTTACTTTTACAGACATGCTGGTGGGGTTATTTTAAGGCTGTTGAATGGGACTGATGCGGTCCTCGCAGACGTTAGTGTTTATTGAGTTTCTTTATGAGAAAGGCATGCTTTCTTGTGCATGGAGCTCACAGGGAACAGGCTTTATTTGTTAACAGTTCACATTCTTTTTTCCCCTCCCCTTCTTTTTTTCCTCCTGAGAAAGTTGACAGTGCAGTGCATGTTTCCCTCAGGGGCAACGACTTGCACTTCCTGTCGGCGTAGAAAACCAGAATGAACAAACATGTTATTTGTTACAATTTCCCCCCTTTTTCTATCCTTCTCCGCCTCTGTATGCATTTCAAGCACGCTAACGAATCAAAGCATATCAAAGGCAAGGAACGGCAAGCCTGTTGAAGAATTGAAAAAATCAATTTCTTGCACTTATAGGCCACCAATGGCTTGAAGCAGCACTATGCCTTCACATCCCCAGCAGCGTGCGGCAGAGGAACGCTCAGTGAGCGACCCAGTTTTGCTTGTAAATTCCCACTCTCTGAGGGGTTGTTAGGCTCCCCCCTTCTCACACGTGCAGTGAATGGAACCACTGCAGAGGATGGCGTTGAATATTGATTTAAAAAATGGAGGTGGTGGGTCCTCTCATCCTTCCTTCCTGTTCATTCCCTCACTCTCATAGGTGGTTAACGTTACAGCATTGTGACTCTTATCTCCAGTCAGATAAGATCTCTCTCATCTGCCTGATAGAAGTCTCCTCTTGTGGCTGAGTGGACTGAGAGACACAAGCCATGGTTCTCATTAACGGAACAATGCCATCTTGATTTCTCTGACAATTCTGACAGACGTCATGGGTGAAAAGGGAAGAGTGTAATGTGTACAGTCAACAGTCAAAATGGCAATTAAAGTTACAGAGGGAAATAATAGACATAAATACCGACGAGGGTGAAAGTTCAACATTAAACGACAAATAAGTACATCGTACAAAGATGGAACGTTGTATACAAACACATTGTTGCCGGAGCTAGACTTAGTCTGTCCTTTATTAGGTTTAGAACTGGGGACAGTGGTAAAGAAATGTTTGTATACTAAACCAGTAGCCTGTCCAATACAATGATGCATAACTCCTTCATAGGTGTGCATGAGAAGTATTCATATCTAAGTTCATATCTTCTTCATGACTTAATTTCATGGCCAATGCTCCTTTGTTAGAAGGCAGAAGTTAAAAAGCATCAGTATGACTAGATTTTGTATTTTATGGAATCAACTTTGTTTATGAGTCACGCTTACAATACTGTAAATGATATTTTGTGAGGTTTATTTCCATGATAACAAAACAAAAAAGAAAGAAAAAAAATCTACAATCTATTTATGTATTCCTTGCTTGTTAGTCAACTGCTCAATTTCTCAAAGTATAAAAGATAGAGTTCTAAACAACTTTGCCTTTGTTGACCCTGATCCATTGAGCCTTGAGGGACCAAATTGTATGACATGTTATTTTGGGGTTGTTATCCAATCCGTGAATAAATGGATGAAACATAGATGGTTCTACTGCGCCTCATTTCAAGTTTCTGGCTTAAAATCATGGGAAAGAGGATGTCTCTGATGGCGAGTCTCAGTAGTCTGTTGGATTTTCTTTTTTCACCTTATCTCCACCATAACCAGCTCCAAATGCACCAAAGGAGTAAATCATATGGTCAGAAGTTTACTTTCTCAGCTATGCTTACTCTAACCGATTCATACTTTCTAATTTCAGTGAACCACTTAATCTCCATTTCAAAAATTAAAACAACTCATTACAGTGCTTTTTGAGTTTGTAGAACTACTATTTTTACTACTTTTTGAAAGGTTTGGATTGTAGCCCAAGGGACGCCAGGTTCAAAGTGTGAGCAGGTACAGGGGCATCTGAATTGGACAGGACGCCCATTGCATCTTAGAATAGAACAAAATAATCAATTGCTAGTTAGAATGCAACAATAATACCACATTGCTCGCTCCTGACAGATGCTGACAGTTCGTCACAGCAGGCGCTACACAAATTAACCATGACCACTGTGATTAGGATGCTAAATGAATTGTCAGGAAGTGGAACACTGGCATAAAGAATTATAATGTAAATGTAGAAGGATCAGGAACAGATGCAAATTGCAATACAAAATTCGGAATGTTCATTAAAATTTGAATGTAAAAATGGTATGAGGATCGGCATCTCCAAATCTGGTTCTCAGCAGGAAAGGAAAGCACCAGATTGTGCACTCCGGGTAGGGATTCGAACCAGACTTTGTGACAGGTGAAGGAGTTTATGTATGTCAAGGACTTGTTCACGAGTGGATGAGAGGATGGTCATGGTCAAGGTTGTACTTTGTTACATCTTGTGTATGGGTACAAAAGAGTAAAACTTATTTTTGTTTGCCATTCCTGACGCACGAGATCAGAAACGAAGCAGCAGGAGCAGTGTTGCAGTCACTGTACTGCACTGTTGTGACAAAAAGAGAGCCGAGCTGAGCAGATTATGCTCGAGAAAGGGAAGTCTGAAAATGTCAGTTGGAACTGTTACCCCCACGACCCGATTCCGGATAAGCAGTTGAAGATGGATGGATGAATGGTATAACAAGACAACCCAGTTACAAAAACAAAAAAATTAATTGAAAATTACTTCAAATGCTTCAAATGTTTATTAATCTCACCAAGCACTTCTATTTTTCCCAGGACGTATAACCCAAATCATCTCTCACAGCACAGCAGGATGCTAACGAACACCTCCTCGTCTCTTTGTGGAGGAACGAATGGAAATGAAAACTTAGTTTAGACTGTCCATTGTCCTCCTGAGCCAATATGGAGCCTGGCTCTGCCCACAGGGCTCTTGCCTGCACATGATCAAGCTTGGCACAGCAGGAGCTTAGATCATCTTATCAAAATCTGGGTTACCGCCAAGCCAACCCACCAATAAGAATAATACATCAAAGTCACTGGGAAACAAGCATGATGCTGAGGAGACTACAGCATGTGCAGAGCACCTTGAATCACATCCCGCTCTTAATGTAAATGACATGCAAAGAAATCAGAAACAAATATAGATAAGACAAAATAAGACCCAAAGAAATCTACCAAAAACATTTCAGTGCATTCAAGGCCCTTACATAAGGTTACTCTGTAGTCCAGTAGTCATTAGAATTTTAATTTCATTAGTGGTTTCATCTCGAAAACCTCGACAGAACCGACCGAGTGCAATTCCTTGCATTGGCAAACCAGGGTGACCAGGTGAAGTGATTGGGAGGAAATACCAGCTACAAGACCAACCAACTGGCACTTGACTTGGGGCAGATACACCTGGTAGGAAGGATTCCATGAAGCAAGGAAGCCCAGTGTGGCCACCAGAAAAGGCAGACAGGCAACATACAGTGAGCCCACAGCCATGACTGCTGATGCCAGAAAGGAATGCCAAGCCCTTGGACAGGGAAAATAAGGGCTCAGTGGTAATCAAACCTTGAAATGTCAAGGACCCAGAGACTCACGCTCAAGAGTTACAGACCTGTAATGGTCCATTTGGAACCCTGGGGGTACCTATATCCACTTTGAGAAACACTGCTCTAGATGTTAGAATCCAATCTAGAGAACCCTCATACTGAACCAGATGAGTTCAAGTGACAAAAATAACATCTTTCCTATTTTCCTTCAATATTAATATATATATTTTTCTTTTCCATCCCTTGGCTAATCTGATTGTGTAACCACACTTGTCCAATAAAATAGGTTCTGATTCATGACATATTGGTGACGGATATAATATGTTTAATTTATTCATTTCCTGGGATGAGTGGTTCAGCTGTACTCTGAATTCCAATGTTAACACACAAATGTAATTGATGTACTTGGCCACTGACTGAGACTTTAAACAGTTTCAACAGAAGGAAATGACACAAGGCACACATACTGTACTGTTGCTGGTTGGGAGTGCATTTTATATATAAATATAATTTAAAAACAACGTGGGAGAGAACCACCAAGCAGAAACAATTCAAACAGAGAGAGGCAAATATAAACCCAACCTCAGACACAATGGATAATGCTTGTAGTACTACGAGTTCTCTGTCTCAGTGCACATCACTTCATCATGCCATTTATTCATTCACTGCAATAATTATACAACACTGATTTCAAACAGCCCCGACATTTCATTCCATTCAATCACTTCAAAACAACATCACAATGTGCGCTTTAAAAACGGGAGTAACTGCTGAGTTAACCGCGTTGAATTCTAAAACTAGCTACATTCATTCAGTGAGGGGAGGGGAGAGAGGAGGGGGGAGATGTGGGCGGGGTCTTTGGGGAATCTGCAGTTGAGCTTTGCTTAAAGTATAGAGGATGGCTACAGTACGCACAGTTTCACACCACTGCTCCTCCTCTCCCTCGTGCTTCACACGGCGTCGTCTTCATCCTTGGCACCGTTTGCCGTCATCACGCTCTTCATTATCAACCAGCCAAGACGGGCAACCAGAGAGTTGGATCAGTCAGTCAGTCATGAAAGCAGCATGGCGTTTGTACAGGGTTTCCCTATGTGAAGTAGTAGTGTGGTGGTGCTGCTCTCGTCTGTGCAACGCAGCATGTCATTGTGTGTGCGATGTCTCAAAAAAACACTTGCTTCCTCCACGCCAACAGAAAGACACCGTTAACACTCCAACCTGTATGGGACACAACAGAAAGACACCGTTAACACTCCAACCTGTATGGGACACAACAGGATATAAAATACACCGTTAACACTCCAACCTATATGAGACACAACAGGATATAAAACACAAAGCCTTTCATTCAGCGTTCTACAGCTTTGTAAAAATCACAGTTGAAGGACTAATTGGATGGTTTGTATTTGGGTTGTAAAATGTCAAGAAACAACACACAGTTGCAGGTGAATCCCAGAGCATGTTATGGTCTGTGGTACAGGTCAGGAGAAGTTTACCATTACTTACTGGATAATGTTAAGCAATCGCAGCTTTTCTTTCTGAATCCTGTGTATGTCATAACCATCGCCTAGAGATGGATCCAGGGATTTCCCTTTCTCTATATTTGTGAGATGCCCTGGCTGTCAAGGTGAGGAGTTTGCTGTGCCAATTTAAAATGTCTGCCTTAGAAAACACGGTCTACTTTAGTCTCCTCACAGCCAGACTATTAGTCATCCTCCGTCTGGAAACCACAAATGGGGGGATGGTGTGCCATTACTTAACGCACATGCACACATACTGTATAAAAACATGCAGAAAAACACACAATCCATCCATATACGGGGTGTAGATCTTTCCTCAATTTAAGGGCTACAACTGTGAACACGTAACACATGCATATTATGAATTAATACATTCTCTCCGAGTCTCTCAGTTTCACCTTCAAACATGAACTGACTGAGAGGAGCGCAGCACTGGGGGATGTCTCTGAGATGATGTAGAGGAGGAATACCGAAACCTCCCCTCCCCACCGCACCCCACCCCATGCTCCTCCGCCTCCATCCATGTGCTGCCCTCCTCCCTCCCCCGCATCCACTAACCCCCTTTAGCGGAGAGGCTCCAGGCACCGTTAAAATGTGTGGGAGACACCGGTGACTCACTCCCTTTCGCTCACTATTGGACAGCTATTCCATTTTCCACCTATTATCTGTAGCTAATTCAATGTGATGGCAGCAGCGGATAAGTACGAAATGATGCACTATGCTCAACAGGAGCTCTACTGAGTGAACTGCACAACCTCTGGCATAACAATGCTGTGAACGTAAACGGAGGACTGTGGCGATCAAATGGTTTCCTATTCAATTATACGGCTTGGTAGTTTAAAATAACCAGCCATGTAAACGTATGACAAATCGACTTATATAATGTAGATCGACTTGCTGCTTAATAGGGAAGTAAAATCATCGTGTCAGTACTGCGTAACATTGACGGTTTCTCCTCGTCAGACAAGCAGTGTCTGTATGTTAATGCCAGGTGAACATAGAGGGAGAGAGCCAGACATCACGATATGATGTCCCACTCTTTCAAACCTCACAAGAAGCTACACTTGTGAATGAGTCATACAGAGATACAGGAGACAGAGAAGGAGAGGGACAGACAGAGATGATCAGAGGGGCAGAATAGAAGACAGAAGGAAGGGCCGAACGGCAAGACCGATACAGATGTATGAACTGAGGAAGAGCCATATATTGAACGAGAGACAGACACAGTCAATGGGTCACTGCAACGTGGATACAAAAAGTAAAACAGAAGCCCAGGAGAATAAGAGAAACAGAGAGAGAGAGAACGATTTAAAAAAAAGAAAAAAGTATGGGAGAAAACCCTGGAAAGCTGATTATGCAGCATCTTCCTCCCACGTACTCCACCCACCCACCCACCCACCCACACTCCCTCTCTCCTCCTCCTCCTCCCTCCTGTATAGAGTGCAGGAGGATTCCACTCTAGCCCGTCGTGTGGCCGCCGCCACTCCACCAGCAGCGCTCCCCCCCCCCCCCCCCCCACACACGCCCCAGCTGCGTCATCCAGCTCGTTCTACTCTGCGCGCCTCCACCCACCCTCCCCCTCCTAGCTCATACGTACGTCCCTGAGGGCCGAGCACAACTCTCCATGGTTCCGTTTCGCAATTAGACATAAAACGGAACCTGGCGCGCCAGCTGGCCATTGCTGTCGTTTACACTGTAAAATCCTCAGTGCCATTTTAACTTTGGAGTCTCAAATTATTAAAATAAATACATTGTGAGGATTTTACAGTGTAGGACACAACACGTTGTTTACTCCCTAGCTTGTTATGGTATTTTAATTGATGATGTGCGTTTCATTACAACTTAGAAGTTCTTCGTGCTGCCTTCCTACCTCGTCCTCGCCAAGCTTTCAGCTCCCACTAGGCGTGACCGAACAGCAACTATTTGTGCCAGTTGAATTTGACAGTGTTAAGTACCTTTGAAATACCCCCTTTCCCTTTCTGATGGGATCAATGTTATGTGGTTGTATGTGTATGCAGGTGTGCATTTTGCAACTTCACCTCACCTGTCCAGTGTGTGTGCTCTGAGGCCTTGGGGTGGTCATTGCTGCTTGCAGGTGGAGAGCCTGCGGATGCGGCTGTAAGTGGACACTCCTGTCCGGGAGGGGTTGGAGGAGGAGCTGGAGAGGCGCTCGGACCGTGGCCTGGGCCTGTAGGCGGAGAGGCTCTCCATCTCCTTCTCTCCGTCGGTGCCGTTCACACACAGGCCCCTCAGTGCCAGGCCGGCCCCCAGAAGACCATGGTGGTTGTTGTTGTCTAGCCCACCCTCCTGCAGCCGTCCTGAGGTATGACATCACAGAAACCAGGGTCAGCACCGGGGTAGATTACAGGCCACAGTCCAGCCGCTGTGTCTCCAGACTTTCAATTAACAATAATTAATTAATGAATCAATACTACCAAGGAGATCGAACTGGATTAGGAACCAGTTAATCTAATTAAAAAAGCAATACATATGAAAGGGTTTTAGAACCTGAACTTGGGGGGGGAGGGGGCAAGGACAAGAGTAATCCTTGCCGTTTAATTTCACCAAATTAAGTTAGATGCACTGAAATAGAGTAGTCTTGGATGATCAGGATCTATATCCAATTTCACATTCTGCTTGTTGACTTGTTCACAAAAGAGAGGGTGGAGAAGAGAGGCAGAAAGGATGATGCGTGAGAGAGTTGAGGGCAGCTTTTTAAAATCTAATACACAAGAGTTTGAAATGATGGATCAAGATCATTTTGTACAACATGGTCCCAGAGGTTATGTCGCAAACTGTTGGACATATCAGTGCCAAGTATTATGTACTCTTTACATTAGCTGGGTTTTTTATATTTAACTTAGATTTTATAATTGAAGTCAACAAGTCTTGAGTCATTTATGATCCGTCTGGTGGCGGCAGACAGAAATGTAACCGTCAACCTGGTGTCCTCTTTTGGGCATGTCATTATAGACGAGAATGTACCAATTTCTTTCCAAACCGCTATTTGTCATATGACAAAGTACTGTATAAACACAGTAGGTCATAAGTAGCTAAGATTATTGCGTACAGGTCAAAGTACGAGGAGATATTATCAGCTGCTTTAAATAGTAAAGCTAACAACCACAACACAAAAGCGACACAACATTTTAAGCTGATTTACTTCTGAAAGGGGGCCAACATTTCTAAATGCATAATGCACAAAGTTGGTGAGATGAGCTTTGGTCATATTACTGTATGTACAGTAGCACTTTAAACACTTTGAGGGGCGCTAGCCCTTATAACTACTGGCTTTCAGAAGTACGTCATAAGGCATAGAAACCTTAACCATTAAGTAAGTGCTCAAGACTTCTGTCTCCACACGTCTTTATAATTACACCCATAGAGGGCCCAGGACATGTGGGGACGCCTTGGGGTCTTTTTGCCAGGTGAAACCTGGCTAATGATCACTGCTGTTGGCAAAGGGGACTTTGGCACAACCTAGTCATGATTGGCTGCTCGAGTCTGACCCCATACTCTGAAACACCGCCTAAGCCAATGCGAGTCTGACCCCATACTCTAAAACATTGCACAGAAGTCTCAACCAAGCCCCCCCCCCCCCCCCCCCAGACTTCCATTGAAGTGAATAGCGGGGGGTGGGCCTGTTGCTCTCTAGATATAATAGTATAA
This sequence comes from Protomyctophum bolini, assembly GCF_963924005.1. NCBI lineage: Eukaryota > Metazoa > Chordata > Actinopteri > Myctophiformes > Myctophidae > Protomyctophum > Protomyctophum bolini. The sequence goes on along the minus strand of NC_137869.1, from coordinate 29,552,544 downwards.
CTATGGTATAATGTTTGTTTAGAGCACTTTAAACAAACATTAGTCATTACCAAGCACCCCTCACATCACACAAGTGTGATTTTGGGGTTGCAACATTTTCATGGTTACATTCATGTTTGCTGACAAAAGCGTTTGGAGGAATTGTGTACTAGAAGCTGTATACGTTTACAAATTCCAATCATACTAAATAGGAAATTTAAAATAACCTAATTTGCACAAATAGGCAGCGCTCTTGTATCGACTCCCGCTTGCTTCAGTAGTGTGCTGTCAGTGGTGGGTTTACTCATTAGCCTGAGCCATAAATAAGTAATCAAAGCGAGAGCAGTGACATTCCGCTCACCCTTATCACTAGCATCCACCTATCAATCCTACATGGCATGGATGAGCAAACACATGCACAGAAATGTGTAATCCACCCCCAACCCAAATACACAGAGCCCTAACCCCCACCATAATTGTGGATCATATGTACAGCTAGGATATCATATGGAACCCCTGTCAGTCACATACAGTAGCTCCAGATCTGACCATGTTAGGTGCAAACTAAAAGGGAAAAGAATGAAAGCAAATGAGAAAAGATGGTGGGTTAAGGTGAGACGAAAGAGGGGGGAGGTTGGATGTGTGGGAGGGCAGAGACACAAGATGGAGAAAGGGAAACATACAGTCGGTGCGGGTGTGACTAAACTGACTGCAGCAGAATGACTCACCCAGTTGCTATGGCAACCTAAAGACTCGCTCTCCTCTAATGGCCGATTTGGGCTACTAGTGAGCGACGGCTAACAGGGAGAACGTGCACATTTCCGGGAATCATTGCGAGAAGGGTTGCAGAGGCCATTGTGTGGGCACGCACACTTAAGGGTTCACACACACACATAAACCCCCCCCCCCCCCCCCCCCCAGCACTGCAGTTAAAAACCTATGGCTGCCTTTTCACTGTAGTGGGTTGAATTGAAGCAAAACAGGCTCTGCGTGGGCTCAATTCTAATACTCTTGATAGGCAACAGCTTTATAGGGTACAAAGTCCAGCCTCCCTGCACACAACTAAAACCTCATTAGTAATCCAGTAAGAATAAATGCACCCTAAAACAGATTTTGGATGCGTTTGCACTTTACAGCATTTTCTATAATGTTGTTTCAAACTGAACTGTGGATTATTACTGCACATTTTATTATCTTGGTCAGTTTCTCTTTTGTACCTTGGAAATGCATTTTCAGAATAGAATGGGACCTTCAAATGGAGGCTGGTTGTCGGTCAAAGTTCCTGGTAGATTTAATAGACAATTTTGTACCAAGCTGCAGCCCAAATGCACTGGTGGTGACCGTTGTTAACCATTATGGCCCCGCCCTGGCTCTAGTGACTGGGAGATGAACATGACAGGCCCGCAAGTAACAGGAATAATCAAATGCAGACAGACGTCAATGAACATCGTAGGACAGTAACGGAAATAATCCAATCATAACAGAGTCTCGAACAGACGTCAACTATGCGACACTGTAAACACAGCTGAATGGAATTAGGTGAAAATAGGTTGCCTTCACTTTGGATGGAAGGGGATGGAATCTAATTTCCTGCCACACATACGGAGAATTCCGGTCCCAGCATACTCAAGCTACAATGAATTGGCAAAGGAAAATTATGCCTGGCATACTGGGGGCGGGGAAATCAACAAACAGGAAAAGAAGAGTGATGCTCCTCCTGATTTAATTGGGACACATAGTCACAATCAAGGCCAGCTCATAAAATTCTACAGTAGGAAACAGATACAGTAAATGTTCCTATCGAAAGACTAACATAGTAAACCTCGACATAAGACTAATAAATATACATAATTTCCCCAGCGACCACAAAGGACAGATCTGGCCTGCAGGACTGATGTGTAATAAGGCAGAATAAAGGGACCATTTCCGTAAGTTGAATGGAAAGTCAATGATAGGAGGCTGATTGAGAGTGGTTTCCGAGGGCCTGTTACAGTACATTGTAGCATGTCCTTATGTCACCTCCTCTGACTCACCACGTCGTCATCGCAATTATGAGGGAAAGATGGGGGAAATAAATGGAATTTCATAATTGCAGAGGACGTCCAGTGTCGATCGCATGGAAGAGAAAGGTTTTATAATAAAAGAAAAGGTCATGAATGCTCATTGCATTGAGTTCCCGCACTCCAGTGATCATCAGTGTTTTAAAGACACTTTGGACCCTTAACTGAATCTAGCCCCCTGGACAATTTGAAAGCAAAAACTGGAAGAAATGAGTGCCGACTAATTGCAATGAAAGGGCATACAAATGATAGAGGTAGAAGGAAACCAGCTTTCAAAGATACTTCGTACTGATAAGTAAATTTCTAAGCCTGCGGCATACTTGCCAAAACAAAGTTTGACGAGGTAATTACTAATAAGAAAGGACGTCATGGCAGAGAAAATTAACTCATCAGGGACACCCTGGACAGAAACATACAATACAATGACATGACATGCATAAACAATGAAAAGTGTAAAACTTTTACACTTCTCATTGTTTAGAGCTTTTAAAAAGAATGCTTTAAGGCAAAAACCATTTATCATGCACCAAAATAAAGCTCTCCTCCCCTGCAGATAATATGCTGTCTGTCCTTTATCCAACAGCTAGGTCAGATCATACAGACAAAGAAACTGTACTAAGCAGACCCCAAAGACAGAAAAACACATTAGCATAGCACATTAGCCCCAGACTATAACCTAGTCTGCCATTAGCCCATCTACTGCCCAGCCCTGTCAGGACAAATGGCTAGACACTAGAGAAATCAGTGTTTTCCCACAAAAAGAGCACCTCTCTTGGTTGGCAAGGACAAAAGTGTCTGGCTTTAAGATTACCAATGTTATTAAAAGAGTGGAAGGGAGGGAGAAGGAGCTAGAGGAAAAGTGCAAAAAAGAAAGACTAAAGGGACTGTGGGAGGGGGAGAGGCAGTGTGTGTGTGACAGCTGAAAAGAAAAGTTTTGAAATGGAGGGAATGCATGAAGCGAGACTTAATTAGCACTCTTCTGATGAAAGATATTGGTTACCACATGGCAACAACTGTGTCTAGACAACATTATTTAAAAAAAAAGGTCATAAGTGCAACAATATCAGACGCATCCAACATATTTGTCTCCACCAGGCCGAAGGCATGGGGGGAGAGTATGTTTCGCACTGTGTGTGTGTGTGTGTGTGCCAACAACGAACCTCTGCCCCAATTATTCCACAACGGCTTGTTAGAACGCCACCATGAGGCAGATTTTGGCAAAACACATTTCTGTAGATTACTCGTACACATTTTATCCATACATCACACAATTTGGTATACACTATGTCCATAGTCATGTGAACACAAGAACACCGGTGAGGCCGCTTTCTGGGTCTATGGCCCCAAGTTGTGGAACACCCTACCACTGCACCTTAAAAGGGCGACCTCCCTTGATGTTTTTAAGAGCAAGCTGAAAACTTATTTTTTCAACTTGGCATTTGTTTAGTTTTATCTTGTGTTCTGGTACAAATTTCCTTACCATTTTTAATGTTCTAGTTTTGTATTGCTATTTTTATTTGCTAATTGTATATACTGTGTATTGTAATGATTGACCTACTTTTGTTTCCGGCATTCCGCTGCTTGTTATTTTTATTTTATTTTTATGTGAAGCACTTTGAGTTGCATTTTATGTATGAAAATGTGCTATATAAATAAAGTTATTATTATTATTATCAACACGGATCTGCACCATTTCCCATCTTCCATCCAAATCAGCCTCACGGTGGCGCAATAACAGGGCAATTCCTGTTTTTACCTATAACTGCATTGATCTGTGTACAACTTTGTATGCGCACTCCCTAGAGGCCATGGAAAAACATTTCCCCTGCATCTCTCCACATCTGCCGGTTATAGCGCCACCATGATGACGATTTATGCAAAACGCATGGTTTATATCCATCTTTTGAAATGATGATCCCTTGGCTTTGGCCATCACACTAACCTGTGGGAGTGAAGCCATGCGAGTACATGACGTCATTGTCACCATAGAAAAGCTCATCTTCCTCATCCTCCTCTTCATCCACTTCCCCATAACCATGCAGGTGTTCCAGGTAGGGGACCACTGTCATGCTGCGCCAGGGGTCCCTGCAGTCAGCGCTGGGGGGGAGGGGCACAGGAGGCTCCGTGGCTGGGTGCCTCTTCCTCACCCAGCTGAAACACATTAATAGGGCTGCAGTCAATCAGTTGAATCGATTATTGAACGACTTGTGATATCTACAAAAAAAAAAAAATATATATATATATATATATATATATATATATATACACACACACACACACACACACACACATATATATATACTCCAAAATAAAAATCACGAGCACATGAGTCTTAACAATCACACATGATGTTTGGCTAACAATTATGTTTGGCTAGTTCGTCAAAAAATAAAAACTACACTGCCAAAGTTCTTACGATTCTTATAGACATATACTAGCTGACATAAAAGTTCATGTTTGGTTGGAGTATGCTGCATTAACATCCATTATTATTATTTCTTCGCCTCAATTAGAGATAGATACAACTTGGACATTACACAATACACACCAAAAAAACACAAGCTTGTATTCACTGTATGAAAATTTCACTGCAGCAATCCACGTTCTCAGTAGGTGCCTTTTCTTCCGTTAATACGGTATGCTATTTTCAAAGGCGAAAAATGGCCACATCACATGGCCTTCCAATTGACAAAAAAAGTAAATTCTCCTCCAACCCGCTTTGTGTAGCGTGCTGCATTCTTTTTGAGAGAGATGTGAGTAATGTAACCTTGGCCTTTTGTTTCATAACTCCAGAGTCGTGAGCGACACAGGGGCACGAAGTAGGTAGTCATTGCAGTTGGTTAACAATGTGTGTGGTGTGTGTGTGTGTGTGTGTTTAACCTTATTGTGTGAAGTAGTTTGTGTGTGTCCGTGGGCACAAGTGTGGACGGTGAGAGTGGAGTGTGTGATGAGTGGGAGTATGTGTATGCACAAATTGACCAATGTGGGATTGCATTCTTACATGTATTGTATGCTTTTTTCCGTTTTTCATTTTAACATTCAGGTCCAATATGCGCAAGACTGAAAATGTTTTTCGGGTGGACGCAATCCCTGCCCACATTAAATGGCCTGCTGAGTGTTTAGACTGTACAATCCAGAATGTGAATTTACACAGTTTTACAAATTTCACAAAGTTATGTACCCATATGGGCGTAATGGTCCATTTGGCTACAGTTGTTACTCTCTCAAGAGTTAAATTAACACTCAGGATTGTCATGTACAACAGGGTAACAGGGTAATCATCGCTGTGGTACCTCCACACTCCAGTTAGTTGCATACAAATAATGAACAATTACATCACAAAAAGGATGAATTACACAAACCAAATAGAATGAATGGCCATGAGCGGAGCATAGAAAATGATTTCTGTGGTTATTGACATTTCTTGGAATCGCATCATTCTGGTTTATTCACTTGAACATTATCACATTAAAACGGCATCCCCCTCTAGCCCATTGTTAGTCGCAGTCAATGTTCATATTTACACTCAGCATAGTAATTAATCCTCAAGACCCATCTGCCCTTTTGCTTGTTTAAATATTTATACAACAGTCTCTTTTTTTCCCCATGTACCATTTCCTCCCCCACTGTTGCTTATTCTGGCTGAGGCATCATGTAAATAGAAAGCTACCACATATGACAGACAGGTTTGATTCTGGAATGATTCATAGTTGGAGTCGATGAGCACACTCGAGAGGTAGGCAAAAGAAGGCTCATGCGTGCGTGCGTGCGTGCGTGTGTGTGTTGGGGGTGGAAGGGAAAAGCAAGAAGAGGCACATTATTAATGCTAGGAATTGCCAGCAACCAATAACAACCTGAGTGTGTGTACAAACTGCCACTTTGCATCATTTCTAATAAGAGGCAATTTCACACTGAAAACAGTGAATGAAAATGATGATTATAAAGCCGTAGTGTGGAACAGAATCACGACATTCCCTCCTCCTGCTCCCTCGCTTTCCTTTTGTCTTTTACAACACCAGCACATAGATACGCTTCAGTCATTTGTTGCCATGGCAACTGTAGCCAGCACTGGCAAGAGCATCAGTGCTTGTGTAGTCAAGAGTCTTGAAAGGGCTAGTTCAAAGAGAGGCAGACAAGTCATCTGCAGGAGACGATTTTAACATTTACCGTACTTTGCTTTTCCTAGTTTTTTCTTTCCATTTTTACACATTTCACTAACACTCGGACAAAGTGAACAACAATTTAATGGGATACACGGCTGCCTAGCAGCAGCTAGGCCATTCAACGCTCACTAGAAATATCAGATCTACACACTGTATCACAATGGATCGCAGCATGACGGGTTGCGAGCTTGTAGATCGGTTGTTTTTGGAGCGTGACACGGCGTGCAACCAGGTATAAATCAGGCACAAGTCACCTCTTGCCGTTCGCTGATGATGAAAACTGCTTCTGAACATTGTTCAGATGTACGGTAATTAAAGGGCCATATTCTCTTTCAGGTTATGTGTATTCCACCTGAGGTAGATAGGATGGAGCCCGCACACCACAGGTAAAGGTAAGACGTTCTTTATTTAAATGCTGACAATGACTAGGGCCATTAAATCGAATGAACACTTGTTCAAAATCTGGCACCACTGGTCACAGAAGGCTGGGTTCTCTCTGCCAGTGATCATTTACGGAAGAAATACATTCCAAAATGCCTCAGAATAAAACTAGTGCCGACAATTGGCAGAGAGAACCCAGCCTTCTGTGACCAGTGGTGCCAGATTTTGAACAAGTGTTCATTCGATTTAATGGCCCTAGTCATTGTCAGCATTTAAATAAAGAACGTCTTACCTTTACCTGTGGTGTGCGGGCTCCATCCTATCTACATGAAGTTTCTTTTAGCCCAGCACCCAGCCTGTCGATGTGCGTATTCTACGTCTGCTCTATTCCACCTGAGGACCAATGAAGACTGACCAGTCAGTGGCCTGACTGGGATCCCCGGCCGGGTCATACCAAAGAAAGATGGGACCCAATGCCTCCCTGCTTGGCATTCAGCATCAAGGGTTGGATTGGGGTTAAGTCCCTGCGACATACTAGCGTCATGTCCAGGGAGTGTACTTGTACATCAAGCTGCCTCAAGCTACAGAAACAGGAGATAGGCTCCTGCACTATGGGCTCCATGGATAGGCAAGGCATAAGGCTCATTCATAGTCTGGATTTTCGGTGGTGAGGTGACCAGTCGGTGAGTCGGTGACCACCGGAGCTGAAATAACGTTGAGCGTAACGTTGAGTAAAAACAGAGAGAAGGGCTGGGGCGGTGGTTTGCTCTTCACCGCGGCTTGTGACGTCATGTTGTAGTTCGGTGGTCACCTCACCACCGAAAATCCAGACTATGAATGAGCCTTTACTTTACCAATGAAAACTGCAACTTGCTCCATTTAACACATTAAGATTTTATTTTACAAATTCCTTCTAAACCAGTAGTTCCCACATGTTAAATGTTTAATAAATCTTCAAAAACAGCAGATGTACAAGCTCGCAGCGCTGAATAAAGTGATGCTCTTTGAGCTTGTATATCTGACATTTTTGAATATCCAATGCAAAATGACACGGATGCTTTCCTGTTTTTATAATAATAAAAACAATAATAATGCTGTCCACAGAGGGCATGGTGGCGTCAATACGAAGACAAACCAAAAAGAGTGAGGCTCCATGCAAAATGTTGCACACAAGGAAAGCTTGTTTCCTCAAACACATTACGCTAATTGTGTGCCTCACACACGATGTGACCATCACTTATGGCGCTGTAGTGAGAGCAATTTCATCTGAAATTTAATTTGCACTTAATTTTTGGAGCACTCTCTCTCCTTGGCATGTGTGGAACTTGTTGTGGAAGATAAGTTGAACCAGCATCTGAACTGTAGCAATAAGTTGCAGCAGTGGCGTCACTGACAAGATGGAACAGGATGACTTACTTATGCTGTCTGATGTGTTGTATTGAGAACCTCTTTGCAGGGTCATACTCCAGCATTCCTGGAACAGTCAAAAGTAAGCCATTGTCAATTTTGGTGTGATGCAAGGACAAGCGAACAGACATGTTGTGTGTAACCCAGTGCCGTGGTTCCCAAACGGTTTAGCACGAGAGTCGAGATAATTTTTTTTTTTCAACTGAATGGCTGGGAAATGGAAATTAAGAGTTTACATAACATAATACACATAGTACATGCATAAACTTCAGTATTCATTTACGATATATTTTCTATATTATTAAGGTTATTTTTGCAGTCAAGTTTGTATTGGGGGTGGGGAACAGGAGCAGGGCGGGGTCGCGAGACATGGCCAAAGCATTTCCGGGGGTCCCAAGCCAAAAACGTTGAGAACCCCTGAGCTAATAGACCCAGGCTATTTTTGAGGATTCTTGCCTATAATGCCATGCCAAAAATAGGGACACCAAGGTTAATGTGGTTAAGTGGGACTCTTACCACTGAGTAGGCTTGAGAGGAGAGGGTGGCACTCCTCTGGGATGCTGCACTCCCCTTTCCCAATGTTCTCAAAGAGCTTGTAAATGTTATCACCTTCAAACGGGTAAAGACTTGTCGTGATGTTGAATCTAAAAGAGAAAGCAGGATATAGTCACTGGGTCATTAGGACTCACTCATCCATTATTCAGTATATGCCAGTGCCCAAAAACTTCGAATACATTATGGCCTTACAGTGTGACACCAGCTGACCAGATGTCAACCTTGAACCCTGAGAAAGAGTCCAAGCCATTGGCTATCTCTGGGGGTTGGAAGGCTGGAGAGCCCTGGCTTGTCCTACATGTGTCATCTTCTGCAAATGGCTCCAACGCCTGGAGGGAAACATGGTAGTACACGTCAACATTAATTCCCGCATAAAGATCAAGCTTCATGCTGTTCACACTATTTTCAGTAAGTCAAAGTGAGTTTTGATCATGCTTATCAACACTAATAATTCCAACAAAAAAGCAATTCAAATAACAATATTAATAGTGTCTGACTCTTAATATGACTGACCTCTGCAACACCCAGATCAGAGATTTTGAGAGCCCCCTCTGTGGTAATCAGCAGATTCCCCGGTTTGATGTCTTTGTGAACGATGCCCTGGCCATGCAAATACTCCAAACCATCCAGCAACTGGCAGAAGTAACTAAACAGACCAGAAAGACAGCTATACTAGAGCAGCCGATTTAAGCTCAACAGATATTTGATGGCCATTATTGTGGTAGTAGCAAATAAATTACCCATGAGATTGATAAATTGGAAACCTTTTCTCAGGGACACTATCAAGCATTTCCTGCATCCCACAGACACAATACTCCATCACCATATACGTAACACAGTTAAGGAAATGAGCAATTAAGATGCTATTAAGATACACTAAGCACAGTATTCGCGTCGCTCTGTTCCATATCACAATCATAGTTTTAAAAGATGTTTGAGAAGCATTAAAAATATATATTTACTTTAGACAATAACTGTAGACATAACAATATTTTGGTCAGCCATGTATTGACTGGCAAAGCAGGCTTTGCTGATCAATACATGGCTGACCAAATAGTCTGATCAATAAAACTCTACAAACAACATTGATTGAACAGGCATCTTGAAAATAATCCAGCACGCTGCTTCTTCAGACAAGCCTGCAAATGTCAATTATAGACTCAACAACCCACTCACTGATTCAACAACCTCTGATAGATATATTGTGTAGTTGAATACATATATGTTTTACACCTGTCTGGAGCTTGGAGAGACTGGGAGCCTATACAGTCACAGAACAGAGTGAGATATGCATCAGCCCATCAGTTAGAAAGCTTTATGAATGTGGGAGCATGAGACCAATATATTTCCTACCACCGGGGAGGTGTGGAGAAAGGCACACTAGCACACAGGCAGGAATAATAATGACAGTCACTATGACATAGGGAGTCCCTTAGTCACGACTTTGCCAGTGTCCATCTCTCACACTGGAGAGGGAGGGAGCGAAGAGGAGGGAAGAGAGAGAAATGTGAAGCGAGGAGGAATGGAAAAGAGCAAGAGAACAAGGGAGTAAGGTTGAGAGATAGATAGGCGAGGAGGAATGGTAAAGAGCGATGGAACAAGGGAGTAAGGGAGAGAGAGAGATAGGCGAGGAGGAATGGTAAAGAGCGATGGAACAAGGGAGTAAGGGAGAGAGAGAGATAGGCGAGGAGGAATGGTAAAGAGCGATGGAACAAGGGAGTAAGGGAGAGAGAGAGATAGGCGAGGAGGAATGGTAAAGAGCGATGGAACAAGGGAGTAAGGGAGAGAGAGATAGGCGAGGAGGAATGGTAAAGAGCGATGGAACAAGGGAGTAAGGGAGAGAGAGATAGGCAAGGAGGAATGGTAAAGAGCGATGGAACAAGGGAGTAAGGGAGAGAGAGAGATAGGCGAGGAGGAATGGTAAAGAGCGATGGAACAAGGGAGTAAGGGGGAGGGAGAGAGAGAGCAGTGTCAGAGCAGCGACGTGCACCTACATTAAACAGCCCCATTAATTATGGGCCGGAGGGGCACATGATCGACATGAAACACCCACGGAAGGAGGGGTTGAAGGAGAAAGAAAGTTGTTATGGAGGGGCTGCGATGGACGGTCTACGTCACTTGTCCTGCCCTCATTGCCGGTTCAATCAGTAACGCAGGAAAATAAATTGAGTGGATAGATGATGCAGCTGCCGTCAGCCAGGCTGGGGCAGGCAGGGCAATTACCACTGCCGAGACCAGTTTAGTTGGCCGACATACGCAACACCACAGTGACTTCCGACAAGACTGTGGGTGGGTATAGGGAGAGAAAGGAGGGAGTTGGAGAGAGCCAAGAAATGACATATACAGAGAGAATGAGAGAAATGTCTCCTTGATATTCTTGCTTGTAGATTAAAGTCTGTGTGTGGCTTTCTTCTGGACAGATTAAATGTTACCAATGTTGTGAGTAAAACCACTTTTGAACAGAATTACTATAGACCAAACAAACACTCTTTTGTGCAAATAATGTGGAGACTTTCCTAATGCCCTGAAGATGGCGGTCAGATTGAAATGTTGATTCGTGATAAATAACGTTTTGCACCAAGGTTACAAAGACTGCATTTCCTTTACTACTTCCAGACTGATTGACACAGCCTCAATGTATTTTATACTGCTTTTGTTTAATCTAAATAACACAGATAGTAACCATCATAGCAAGTGTACTGGTACTATACTTACGATATTGACAAGATAAGAGGAAAAAGAGCTGTGGATCACACTATAGAAATCACACAGAACACCATGATACAGAAATTCAATTACCAAGTTAATCTGGTTGAATCTGTCAGACAGGACTGAATCCATTAACTCAATTAAATGTGACTCAGCAACAGCAGTAAAATCATGTAGGCTAGAGTTCATAACTACCGTATGACTACCGTATATAGTCGCCTCTGAAATGTCAGCTGCTGATTCTCAGGGTGTTGAACATATGACAGAAAGAAGCATCTAAAATAGTATGTGGTGGGCAGCTGACCAGCTCAAGGTCTGTTTAGGCTAATGTCAGACACAAAGGCTAATGAGTTTCATGAAGTGAGGGGATTTGCAACAAGCCCATTATGTTGAGCTTTCCTTTTCCCATTTAACAGGTAGACACTACCCTCCGCTGGACATTTTCATGAACTACAACTAGAGCTATGATATTACTGCAGTATGTACGAGCCTCGATACCCAGGCTTTCATTTCGTCTGCGCAAAAAATGAAAGCCTGGAGGAACGCATTGGCTGCCTTGGTCTAAAAGTGGGAGTCAACGCTTCCGGGTGGGTGTCGCTCCAAATTATGTGACGTAGCGATTCACTAGGTGGGAGAGGAGTGGCCAGGGCTGACGAACAGATCGGTGAGATCCAATCAGGGCGTGCGCAAATCTCAGCCGCTAAAACCCCACCCCTATAGACCAGAAACTTAACACGTTAGCTCAGGCTAGTACGAGACTGGTTTCCGCCTGCTCTTTAATGTGAATAACTGGCAGTTAAACCTACAGATAAGTTGGTGACTGACTAATACAGTCTCTGTATCAGCATTAAAAAGGATATATCTTCTGTTTCTCCTCGTTGTACAAAACATCCACCAGTTGAATCACATTTTTGTGCCGCAACCTTTGTAGCAGTTGGATCTCCCTGGAAAACAATACATAAAAGTGTCATGTCTACCCCAACAGGTTAGCAACTTTTTAAGGACGATAGTACATCAAAAACAACAACCCCTAGCTTGGTAATGTATCAGTACGTAACAAAAGTACAGCTACATACTTTTTGACATTTGCCTCTCCATTGGGTATCCGCCTGAGCTTCTTCTTCTTAAGGATCTTCACAGCTCTCCTGCAGAGCGTTTCAGAATCCAGCATCTCTTTCACTTTGCCATAGGATCCCTCGCCCAACAGGTCTCCCATCAGGTACTTCCCTATCAGCTTGGCCCGCTTCCTCCTAGGTTGGTAGATGACCTCAGCAGAGTCTATTCTGTGGATGAAGGTGTCCATGCCCAACAGTTGGTTTGCTAGGTAACCCATATGAGGGAGGTCCTCTGCACTCATTGCTGCACCGTGCCTGATGTAGGCCTAAGTTCTCAGACACAAATGGCTTTTACAGTGACAGTTGACTCGGTCTCAGAGAGCCCGATTTACTGTGTGAAAGGCTCGCAAGAACACTAGTAAGCAGAAATTAAAATTTGATCGATAATGTGCAAGAAATTAAGATTAACCAGTCAACTGAACTATGACACTGAACACTGTGTGGATCTGTTTGAGAGACCTCAGACAATACGAAGTGAGCTTTCTTCACGTGTCAACCATATCCTTGTAAGACTGGGGATTCCCGGTGACATGAAGTCTGCATTGTTCTTCTTGACTTGTGAAATTTGATGTAATACCGCTGGGATCCTTCTGCCCTTTACTTTGAATGTGTACTAGGTTTTTAGAAGATAGCTGCACAGATCCCACGTGGATAGCGCATTGTGTCAGGGACAGGTGTGGACAATATCTTCTTTGTCGATCAATTTACCGGGGTCCTCCTGTAGATTGAAAGACATGTTAAAGGTGATAGTACATGCACATCCACTCTAGCCCAGGTGCTAGACAAACGGCAATACAGGAGGAAAGAATAGAGTCCGCAACACTGGTGGTAACGATACTCAGCTCCACTGGTTTATTAAGATTCAACGTTTCGATCACTAGGATCTTCTTCAGGAAGAAGATCCTAGTGATGGAAACGTTGAATGTAGCTGGAGTGGAGTTAGAATCATTACCAGTGTTGTGGTCTCTATTCTTTCCTTCAAAGACATGTTCCCTCAGTAATGCTAGCACTAAGTTCTTTCACTCAACGCTATGGCTGTCAAGATTACAAAGCTGACAATGAATTGTCATACAAATAATTGTGATTAACGATGCAATTGTGCAATTGGCATTTGCCTTTTAGGCTTCGTATAATACAAAATTACACCTAGGCTGATATTAGATCTGATCCATATCCTTCTACTGCTTCTACGGCTGATATGACAAATAACTTGCAAAGACTCTACTATAATTTTATACAATTTTTTAAATAGCGTAAGTAGCTGATATACAAGCTTTTAGATCACGTATTTTTTGTAAAGATTAACATTTTTCAACATGGAAACGAGTATGCTAAATAATTGCGATTATCTCAAATAATTGGGAATAGAATAGGCGATTATATAATAATAATGACAGGCCTGTCGCCAACACATGCGGGGTAAAGCCGGTAGGTAATTGTAAATATTCAGCAACGTGATCTAAAAGTTAAAAGACCATCTCTGCAAACAATTACGTTCCAGGTATACCTGCATACTGTCACAACACATCGGTGTTGTAGGGCAGGCTACTGTATGAAGTAATTGGTTGTCATATAACTGTCAACTGACAGCCTTAACTACCTGTACTGACATTGCGCCGGCCACCATGCACTGCAGCAGTATTACATTAAACGGTGTTAAATTACCTTACAGCAATTTTGTTCACTCATTTTTTAGTTTAGGTTAAATTAAATACTAGATAACTTCAAAGACCAACACTATAGCTATAGCTAGCTAGCTATGACCTGTCTGTATCCCGGGCCGATTCCCGAACCTATCTGGCTAACTTAGGTTAGCTATGATTAATCCGACTCAACCCGTGACAACTACGCATATATTTACAGTCCACAAACCTACATGTAAATGGTCGTTATTTAAACTAGTAAAAATGTTACCTTTTGTCCGTAAGACTTATTTAAAGTAAAGCTTGTCAGAAGACAGCGCCGTTAGTAGATCTTACCAAACGCAGCTAGCATTAGCTGTAAAGCGAGCAAGCCTCCAAAGTGTTTACATACGCCGTAACGCCATGCTGGCTTCCGCCGCATGCAAATCTGACTAGACCGCAAGGCATTGTGGTATTTAGGATAATTAAATGTTAGGCCCTTATTTATAACTTTGTACAAAATCTAACTCTATGGGCCAATTGGCCAAATACTGTCTATTTGCCATGGTTCTCAAATTTTAAAATTTCCCCGTCTCCCCTTAACTCTGACAGTATACAAATGGAAGTACTATAATGTCAGAGTAGACTTGTAAGGGTCAATTTAGCCCCCCCTGCCTAAAGGCATACATATTCAGAGAGTCCCTAGAATCCACTCTGAGAACCACTGTGGTAAACAACCTGTGCATCATTTGTATGATTTTTTAAGGGTACGATGCGTTTAGTTTAAGTTTCTTGCATTGAAAGTGGATTTCACACCTAAAACTATATAGTCTGTGCCCCTTCTCAAATCCCCCCTTATCCCTGGCCACTATACTAGTTAAATAGACTGTGGCATGCTGCTTAAAGTGCTGTGATTATAGGGAACGATACATCATAAAATAAATGTGACGAACACTGCAATCCTACATTTTCACCATGCCATGTCAACCTTTGTCACTAGATGGCAGTACCGTTCAATGTTATTTTTTCATTTTATTTATTTTCTGATATGACCAAAGAGCTCCACACACCTGCCCCATGAAAGGGGGGCACTCCATTTCAGATGTCACCCAGTAGAGTCTTCGTGTTCCATCATGCTGCAGTGTCACACAGAGTTCCCCCACTTGAAAGGGTCTTACATGTCTGGAGACCGGGCAAAGTAATCTATAATAAAGATCATACATAAGTGTATGCGCTCCAAATTCCCCACCATGCTGAATTCATTTGTATGGCTTGGCAGTGATGATCCAAACCATGTGAGGAGCTGAGTGGATCTGCAGAGACCCAGTGAAGAGGCAGGGCCACCCACAGTCACCGCTCACTTCTCTCTCTTCTCCTTTCCTCTCCTCCTGGGTCAGGCAGCATTCCTTTGGTACCCTGGGGATCCTCCACTGCTCCATGCAACAGAAGGCAACATCATTCTTGAAGACACAGCTACAACAGCATATGCTACTTTCATTTAACGCTACGATCAAAGGGACAGCATAAAAACATGGTGACAGGCAGATGGGGAGACTGACATTACTTTGGCTTACAGCATATACGCCACAGGGAGGGGAGGTGAATGAGTGCAGGCAGAAGAAAAACAGTAGAGTTGATGCTGTTGTTAAAGTTTATCTGATTGTGAGAGTCAAATGTGATCATGCTTTATGTAAACCTGTCACAATCCCAGAGAGCCATTTTGTGGAGAAATTAACAGGATAATATTACAAAAATACACGCCTAGGCTGTGCCAATGAATGAAACAAAATGTATCTTGACTGAACAAATCCCATGACGGTCTCCAGCCCTTTCCTCGGACAACCCAAGAAATGGGATGATGGAGCTTTGAAACCTTCAGAGAGACCACTGTAGTACACATGAATTATTACGCACATTATCCCCCTCAGTTCATTGATGTCTGGCACAAACTGAGCCGTGGACCACCTCTAAGCGTTATGACGGCCAGTCACCTGCTGTTACCCACTGACACTGATGGTTTAAATTTCTTTATGCTCACTTGGTGGGCTTTTCCTTCTGTGTTTGATCAACCGACTAAAGATTATTGTGTGGGTTGTATGGTTCTTGGTGAAGTGCACAATACCCAGTGTACATTTAACTACATGATTTGTACTTTGGACTGATGAGTAACTGAACATATATAGTTACTCAAATACCTTGCTTTAGTGCAATTCTAGGCGTGGTCAAAGTTCAAGCAAATCAAAGGCTTAATCTAACAAAAACAAGATTTTATTAGATTATTTTAATTAATTTGGATTGGTATCTGTCATTTTTCTGATCATCCTTATCTTCTGTAATTAGATTATCCAACACAGTATTGTCTTGGGATGGATGTCTAGCTTTCTGAAACAAAAGTCAATGGTATATTTTCTCTGTGCAAGAGAAAAAGTGCAGCAAAAGAAAATAAAAAAAACATTACTGGAACATTTTTTGAAGAAAAAACCCATTCTGCAAAGAGGCTTCATCCTCATTAACAATACAAAGACTGTCTAGACTTGGTGTTGGTCTTCTACTGCATTACAAAAGGTATTTTTTTTAATATTTGCAATGAAATTACAAATGAGTTCATTTGCATTGCAATTATTATTCCTCCACTTTTCTTTGCCGAACCACACAGAATAACTTTAAAGAGACAGTGGATGGATCAGGAACAATGTGCTTTTAAGTTTTAAGGAGTACAGAAAACCACAGACAACGCCACGCACGAAGAGTATGAGAACTTCGGTTTACCAGGCAGAAACACAGAAAGATGTGACCATAAAATTAATAAGTGACCTGCAGGCTGGCTTTTGGCCCTATCAAATGATGATGGAATAAGACCACATTGTTGTCAACATTATTTTAATAATAATAATAATTATTATTATTATAATAATAATAATAAAAAGGACTCCAATACTTCAACTCAAGTACACATTTGACTTTCACTTGTAGTAATATTTGACCAGGAGTATACTTTGACCTGTACTGAAGCTGATACTTTTTTGTCCACCACTGGTTGACCAACCATGTGGTCCCCTACGAGCGCACCGCACCGCACAGAACAAGATGACACCAGGCAATATCACACAACAAGTTCTGAGGTTTAATACAAACATGGAGAATATAGGGTACATTACGTGACCAGAAGGTATGAGACAAGGACAAGAACAGAATGGATAGGAATAGAACATGTATCTCGTATCATTGTGCACAGATGTCAGTCTCTGATAAAGTAGTTGATGGTCATCGTATCACAGGAATTATGCTTACATATATGAATGATTCACCACATGTACAGTATGTACTGGGTCAAGTCACTATCAAAATGGCTTTACCCAGGGATTTTGTTGTCCACCAATCCTTTGTGTTAAGCAGCAGTGATTTTATGATTTACTTGTCCAAATTCATGGAAACAGATGTGAGTGAAAAAACAACAACCTAAACAAAGTCTACTCCCACACCTTGGATGTTTTCCATGAATTAATTAGTCTAATATGATGTGAGCATGTTTTGCGAGGCAATACTGTATAAGTGCCCTGCGTCTAGTCTAAAGCTGGAGGGGATGGATAATTTCCTGACTCTGGAAATTGAGTCAGACTCAAACTGTGTCCTGCCCTGCCTTATTATTGGCTGAGAGCATCGCCCATCCCAGCAGCATAATTCCATCTGGGCCAAATATTTATATAGAGGGAGCGACATCACTTGTCCACAACACATTCATTCACGTAAGGGAGAACTACCTCCAGAGAAGATAGGGTGATCCTTCCCGTTGTCAGAATCACATCACGTGCCAAGAAAAGTTTTTCGAAAAGCTATTTTGTTTTGTTTTTGTGCTAGTCCTTTTATTTGTGTGACAACACTATGAGCTTCTTCACCACTTTTCTGGGTGTAATTATTACTTTGTGTCAAATTGGATGGAACGATGGTGAGTGCTCTTTTTAATCTACTTTTTGTTAAGTTTAGTTTTTACTTTAAATTGGATGATGAAATAAACCCTCTTCCATATTGATGAGTCAACTTAAACTACAGCATGTACATTATGCAAGATAATTCAATTTCAACTTAAATATAGTCTAGCCTAATGTACTTATAGCACGCATGCTCAATATGATGCTCAGTATGTTGAATATATACTGGTAATAATAGTGAATGTACTTGTAAAAGGTCACTGCAGGTCCATACCTTTCTGCTGACTGATAGAATACATGAAACAATGTGGAAGTCAAAAGGCTTTTTACAGACAGTTGAAATAAAGTATATAATTTCAACCGATAAAATGGTTTATTTATCTCAAGGTTTGGTCATAATGAGTAGGTTAACATTACTGCTTTTATTACCGCTTAAATATTTTTAATATAACGTTGCCTTATCACATGTGTGTTTATTGTGGTTCTGTTCAGCTGGGATGTGCTGGCTGCAGCAAAGCCAAGATCAAAGGTGTGACATGGTGTTGATGAGGGGAGTGACCAGAGAGGAGTGCTGTGCTGGAGGCCGTCTGGACACGGCCTGGTCCAACACCAGTCTGCCAATGAATGAGGTCAGCCTGCTGGGCTTCCTGGGAATCGTCTCCTGCAAACCCTGTAAAGGTACTGTACACAAACACATGATTCATCCCACTGCAACTCCCACAACCACCACCTGTTAGTGAAGAACTGATAATGTTGTCCACGTACTCTTGAGTCAGAATGGGCTTTACCTTGATTCAGTAACTGCAGAGAATTGATACAAAACAAAAGCATAGGCATAAACTATGAAGCACACAGAATTTCTGTCTATCTATCTGTGTGTGTGTGTGTGTGTGTGTGTGTGTGTGTGTGTGTGTGCGTGCGTGTGTGTGTGTGTGTGTGTGTGTGTGTGTGTGTGTGTGTGTGTGTGTGTGTGCGCGCGTGTGTGTGTGCGTGCACTCACAGTGCACAATAGTTTGTTTATAGTTAGTTTCAGTCAGCATTCATCACAGTTGTCAGTAGTGATCTTCAGGGTACGCCAACCAACGTGTTACACATTTCTAATAATAACTAATCACCAGGTCATGTGTTCTGTTGTATACATGCTATGCATGTTAAGTGTTGTTATTGTAAAAATGTAGACATATCTTCAAATGCCAAACATCTTTTAAACCAGTGATTTTCATTTCCTGTGTGGCTGAGGTCTAGCAGTACTGCTCACCTGGTGTCCTTGATTAGCCAGGGCCCTATACTCTAGGTCCTCAGGCGGACCTAATTTTAAAAAACACTGCTTTACACAATGTCTCTATCTGAAGAGTTACTTATTTCAACCAAGCCATTTCCAAAGTAAGGTATTTATACAGTGAGTTCCCTGTGAAGCTTTTTAACAAAATGCAGGCATGGATCTAGGCCAGACGTTCCATCTAACTCCCTCCAGCTGTCCCGAAAAGTTTCCTCTGTTGGAATTTCATCAAGGTTCATTCAGGTTCAGCCAGAGATAAATTCTGTTTTCATAGGGAGCACTTGTTCATGTGATCACAGGCCAAATTGTGAATTATGCTTTTATGTTACAAAATCCCAGCTACGGGCAGATCTAACGCACAAACGAACCCTACAGTCCCTATTCTGTGGCAAACCTTTGGCGAAAATAGCAGAACTACAATCTCATTAAGTAAAAAAGGAGAAGAGCAAGTTTGGAGCCACAGGGGACCCCGGTCAATGAATAATATACTACTACCAACCCCGGGTTGGTTTGAAGTTGAACTGTGGGATGTATTCATGGTCTTGTCAGGTTACTGAAAAGAAACAAGACATAATAATCTGCATGTATGCATATTTATATTTATATTAATAGGGCTAATTGAATTACAGTATACTCATACATAATATGCTCGGTTCACTTGATAACAAAGCTCAGCACTAAAATGCTACAATATGAATGAACTTGACACTGAAGCCCAGTCGTAGCCACTATTGTTACACTTGTTTACAGGAGTTGACTGATGCCAGCTTAATCATCATCATCATTATTTAGCAGTTTGCCATTTACAGCAGTGAATAAAACACACACAAAGCTCCTGATAACGCCAGACACTGCAAGGACATGACATTTTCCTTCAGACGTTGCCAATGGCCTCATCCGACCTGGAGTTTTGCCGCCTTTGTTTATAAAGCCTCTAAACAATCTCATTGACAGCCTTACTTTATGATAGCCTGTCCTACTTGGATTTAATAGCACCTTGCTTTATCCCACGGAATTTTAATTTAAAGAATCCGTTTAGCAAGCTACTAGCTATAATTCCTCTGAAGTTAAGTGAATCGAATCCCTTTGCAATCAGGTTTCTATCAGTCGTAGTTAGAAATTACAATAGAGAGATGTTTCCGTTAAAAATGCCAGCCAAAATGCATCTGGGTCTAACCTATTGTGTAACACTGTCCTGATCATCTGGCATTCTGCGGGAAAGTATGTTGGCATCATGAACGTCACCAGATGCTTAATGGCCTAATGTCAAGAAAAGGCAGATAAATTAATGTCTGGAATAATATCATGGCATATGGGCTGATAAAACGACTTCCAGTTAGGATCCTTGAGGTTTTCACTCCTCAAGATTGATTCACAGCATTCCTGGACACTGACTTTAGTGCTGTGTATGACACTCATCTTTGAATTCACATGTTAATAGAAGGAATCCCAACTCTTATACCACACCACTGATTATTCAATAAGAAGGGCACTAATACCCGTGTGAGAAAGACTCCAGACTATGTGTTGCTATGAAAAATGTTCCTGCTTTTGTGCGGGATCCCAGAGGCTCAGTGCTGAGAAGGCTGAGCAGTGTCCCCCATAACAGGCTCAGAAAAGGTCCTGGGAAGAGGCCTGCACGAGGTGTCATGTTGTCTCTGCACTGTGTATAGGATTACAGTTCCTCCTGAGATTTGACGTTATGGGGTGTTAGTGGAGCCTGGGCTTCCTCATTTAAGACCCATCTCTCAGCCTGTAAACTTCCCTGACAGCTCTTTGAACTCTGTCTGCTATAGCGGAGCCCCTCCATCCCTCCACAGGGGCTTAACCCAGTCTGGGTGCAGCAGCACAGATGGATCTCATTGTTATGAAAACACTGCAACCTCACATTCCGCCCCAGCGAGACATTCCCGTGTGTGACCGTCAATAAAGAGATATGATTATTGTAAATATTGTGCAGAGTAAAAAAATGTTATGGCATGGGGGTGGGGGGGGGGATAGGGGTGGGGGGATCCCCTCACTTTCATGCTTGGTTTAATTAGAAAATGTCTGCAGATTAGATCACCTGATGTCTGCGGACTTGTTATTATACACGGCATAACTGTAAAAAGAAAAAAGACACCACATAGAGCACATCTAAATCTGAGAATTCCTCCCTCCCTTTTTTGTGTGTGCTTTTTTTAGAGACTTGTGAGGGTGTGAAATGCAGCCCAGGGAAGGTTTGCAAGATGAAGACCGGAAGGCCTCAGTGTGTATGTTCCCCTGACTGCTCCCACATCTCCCGGAAGCACGCTGTATGCGGCAGTGATGGGAGGTCGTATAAGGATGAGTGCGCTATGCTGATGGCCCGTTGCATGGGACATCCTGACCTGGAGGTCATGTACCAGGGAGAGTGCAAAAGTAAGCAAGTTTTGAAATATATACGTACAGTAGGTGTACGTACTGTAAGTACTTCTCCGCTTAAAAATGATCACCGAAGTAACATTAATCCCATGTCCACGCCAGCCAAGCCTTTTCTGATCCATTACAAACATTTGAACACATTGCGTGATCACGGACAGGCGGCCTAAATTTGGTTCTTGCACCCCCTCAGAGTCATGCTCCAATGTCGTGTGTCCGGGTACTCACACCTGTGTGACGGACCAGACCAACAGCGCCCACTGCGTGATGTGTCGCACAACCCCCTGCCCGATACCCATGGCCTCTGAGCAGCCCATCTGTGGCAACGACAACATCACTTACCCGAGTGCCTGCCATCTCCGTCGGGCCACCTGCTTCCTGGGTCGGTCCATAGGAGTCCGTCACTATGGTCACTGCAACAGTAAGAGTTCCCCTTTCTCTGTCAAACTGTCACATGATCTCTCTACATGCATGCGTGTGTGCCATCTCTGTTTGTAAGTTTGTCTCACTCACTCACTTTCTCACTCACTCACTCACTCACTCACTCACTCACTCAAAATGTTTGTTGACTATACCCTTTTTCACTAACAAAAAGTAAATAAAATGTTTGGTTGGTTGCGCTCTGAAAATAGCAGATCTACAAGCTCACAACGCTTTTCTTTCCAGCATGTAAAATCAGGCATTTTGATGTCAAAACACATTTTTGTCAACTAAAACTAGACTGACACATTTTAGATGACTAAACATTTTAGATGACTAAAATATGAGAAATGTTATTCAAAAGATTATGACTAGAACAACCTCAAAATGCGCTGTCAAAATTAACACTGATTTATATACTGTCAGGACCATAATAATCCACTATTTTGTGAGTAAGTCTCTCGCAGGACCTTATGGTAATATCCTCTCTCTTTCTCTCTCTCCACTCTCTCCCCACCTCCTTTTTCTTTCTCGCCCACAGATCCTCCGAGGAAATCTCAGGATTTTGAAGGCAGTGAGGAAAATGCTGTCTAAATGGACTTGTTGCATTGTAGTACTAAAGAATCCTCCTTTACCTTTGATAATGTAGGTCGATCAACAAGTTAATTTCCATGACACTCCTCTAGCTTCAAATGATGACCTCTTATTGAACTATCACTCACTCCTATCCTGTGTACATAAAATGACAATACATTTGACTTGGGAGACCTTGTTGGAAGATTTTCTTTGGCATTTCTTGCTCCTTCCAAGAAAGGGAAACCAAACATTGTTTTGTTGATGCATGTAGATTGATAGGGAGTGGGGATGTGGAACCAGGGGTAGATGAAGACATAAATCTTGAGAGAGAAATTTGTCGGGCAGAAACCTTTTATCTCCATATTTTAACTTTATTTTTTAAATGAATTTCCCACCTGATCATAAAGTGTCACACAAAAATATCAAAAATAGCAGATACAACCTCAAAGCGCAGCTATTTTTCTTTTCCCGAATTTGAATCCTGAAAATTTACAGTTTTGGACATATGAGGATTCCACTCGACAACGATGTGTGTGCATAATGTAAATAGAATACCACTAGTATTTATTGGAGAGGGTATTAAGCTCTATTTATGGTTTTATCTTGTATACAAATATATTCCTAGAACAGCTGATGCAAATATGTATTTATTATGTTATTGTGTTTATTGTGTAAGTACTAATGGTCACTGGCATTTGTTCATTTGTACAACTTTTTACATTTGTTTACTGTTACCTCCCAGCTCATGTACACCACACACCCACAACTCCGTTCCAACAACAACACACACACCCACACCCACACCCACACGCACACACACACACACACACACACACACACACACACACACACACACACACACACACACACACACACACACACACACACACACACACACACACACACACACACACACACACACACACACACACACACACACACGCACGCACGCACACACACACACACACACACACACACACACACACACACACACACACACACACACACACACACACACACACACACACACACACACACACACACACACACACACACACACACTGACAAACTATTTCCCCTTAAAGCTGTATGGAGAGCGACTTTAATTTGTTTGGAAATGCAATACCACTTTATATTGTAGCCTGCCAATGTGTTTCTAATTCGCCACAACCAAAAACAGGACAACTGCAGCTTGTGCTGTCTGGATTTCACCCTTTGTTTGGAGGTGAGGGAGGGAGCTCAGTCCAAACAAAACCATACAGTATCTCCTCTCTCTCCTCCCTCTCCACATGTTTACGCTGGACCCTAATCAAAACTCTAAGCCACCCGCTGACCACTAAAATTAAGAGTTTAGTTATTTCTCTAGGAGTTTTATTTTGTGTTGGTTCAACACCAAGCCCTCCACAATACCTCCACTGTTGATGCCTTGGCTTTAGTCCGTAAATCGGTGGGTCATACAAGTTCATTCCAATGTTGTTGTTTTTTTTGGTTCCTTTGAATTTATTGTGCTTTTTAAAGAACTTACTAGACAGACAAAACTGATTTGCATCATTTAATTGAAAGCCAAATCACATTTGTCTGGGAATGGACCTTGAATTAGGCCAATTCCGCTCACCTGACTGCGCCGCCAACGTAGATGAATGTATTTGTTCATTGTTGACACTGCTGCCCATTGGAATTTTAGTAAAAATGGCAGATTTTCAACAGTCAGAGATCAGAATTTTTTTAAACTCAAAACTTAGGCTGATCAATTGCTTTCAATAGCCTACTTGGTGTATTACCAAATATTTCTTTGTGAAATTCTCAGCACAACACAAAAGATTCTCCTGTAAATAGAAGTTTTGTGTAACTGTGTACCTACTGTAAAGTTTGAATGATAAATGCATCAACTTATTTTTGTATTTTTGTACTGCCATTTGAACTCAACATAAAGTATAATGTTTGCCATTAATGTCTCTTCTTTTAATGTCTAATTCATTGAAAAATCACATTTCTTGCTGAAGATGGTGTCACAGTGACAGTACTTAGTATCTTACCCATGTGTCCAAAATCAATATAAATTTGAAACATGAAAATTGTTATGGAATAATATAACTATGAAAAGTAAAGTTTAACCCACATGAGGTTACGGTTAGGCACTGCCACAGGTCATGCGGGCACTAGTGTCAGATACATTATATTTCTTGAGCCATCCAGCCAGCCTGTGCGTGACATGGTAGGGTAGGGCCTCCTCCCTGACAAGGTCTCTCTTGGGAGGTAGCAGAGAATCAAAGCCAGGCTGAGCAGTTTTTCTGCCCCCTTTTCCAGAGGGATAGCTCTGTTCTGCATGGGTGAGGTACCTAGAAGTTGAAGGATGGATGGTGAAGACACTTTGGGGATGAATAAAAGAAGGGGCCTTACTGACTCACTTTTCTGTATAAAGTACCTCACACCCCCCCACCCCCCTCTCTCTCTCTCTCTCTCTCTCCTGCAATGTGCCATTCAGCCGCATCTGGTTCAGGTTTACAGAGATGTTTACATTCTTATCCAGCACCCTTTTATTACATTGGGAATGGAATTAGATGTTTTGTTTTTTGCAAACAAGGAAAATAACAGGGGCTGTTGTTTGGCCTGCCACACAAAATTCCTTACATTTATGTTTCTCTTTCTTTTTTTTGCATTCTCTGAGATCTCCAAATGAAGTGAAGAATGTCACGTTGACACTACAGTTCTAAGCACCAGCAGCATACAAATATTTTTGTATTTCTATTTTTTCATCTTGTCGTGAAGCACATGACATTGACGTTGATTTTTGTTTAGGTCAAATTAGGTCCATCCATTCATTTAAATACTACAAGCTAACAAAGCTGTTTGTTTCTTTTACAGTAGTGTATAAATTAGGCTCTGTTTCTCACACTATGCTGGGCTGCATGCACTGCTAATATACTACACCTTTATAATGGTTCATTACTACGTGGCCCTCACATCTAGAGCAGTGGTTCTCAAAGTGGGGTCAGGGTTCCTTGAGGTTCTGGAAAACCCCTGATCTTGAGTTCTGAGTCATATAGTGGGGGGCCGGGGCCGTTGCACTTGTCTGTCTGTGTCCCTTTTGGAGATCTCTGTAAATGTCTGTCTACCTGTGTTTATTTGATGCATTAGCCTATGTGTGGAGGAGGCATCTACATAGCAGAGTACCTTGCCTGTGTAGTTCAGTCAGTAAAGTATTATAAGTGCTGGTCAGTGTTGGTCATACTCATAATGAAGGACACTGAAGACACATAGATATTTCAGAGAATACCAGACTGTATTGGTTTGCTCAACAATTTTCACACATTCTAAGTCTGTGGAAGAAATAGTTGTATCAGATATGTTGTCCATCTGAATCCAATTACCCGGTCACTGCAGTCATCGTGACTTTGTAATACCTTCAACAGGAACAACCTAATCCTTGTAAACTGTATATCATTACGACACATCCCTCTGACTCACCTAGGATATGATGCTACTCTTGTCACACAATGGGGGCAGTGGCATAACCACAGGGTACGTGGATGAGCCATTTCAAGGCTATACTACTGAGTAATAATACACTGAGAATACGACCTCAGATACTGTATTTTGTTACGCACACCACCCTCTACATTACAATCTCTGCATCCTGAATGGGTGGAATGGGACTGCAGCACATGTGGTGTGTGTGGGTCAGTGCGTAGGTGGGGTCATGTCTGATGTGTAACACTGATGGATCGTACACCTATATCTGTTTGGTTCCTGGAGGCCACCTGTTGTAGCCACAGGGGCAGATACACACACATGGCACCGCAATCACTGGCCGAGTTGTTTATATCCTTATTATGTTATGGGTTATGTTATGTTATACACACAACATTTCAGAGCTGTTTGCTCATTTTCTTCTGACACGTAATGCTTATTTCTCAACACAGAACTTCCTTTCGTCCATAACATCCACATGGTGTATCATTTCCTCTGCACCGCCTTACTACTTCCAGTAAGATGACAGCCAACAGTTAGCTTTGCGTCGATGCTGTGATGAAACCAGGCTCTGTGCAGTGCCCGAGAGACCACCCACTCATTGGATCACGCCACTAGACCATAAACAGACCCGTCCCACACAGCTGAAAGTAATAGATATCAGAGCTATCACTTACATCAGAACATATCTGCCTCAGACGTTATTTCCCGTGTACTAATTTAATTTCATGACTTGTCTTTCAGTCATGTTAAATCTCCCCTACAGTGCATTAACCATTAACCCCTGATGGTATAAATCTGACACAAGAACCTATAAATCAGTGATTCTCAACCTGTGGGCCGGTGCCACTGGTGGGCCATGAGGGTATTACAAGCGGGACGCCACATAATTGGGAAAACACAACATTTCAATGATAATAAAAAATGTAGAAACAATGACATGGTATCTTTTCTTTAAAACATTGGAAAAAAAGGTTTTCATTATGACAAAGATAATAATATGCTATGATAGTTTCAACGGTCCACCGGGAACACAATCGATTGATTCATTGACCAATGACCATTCAAATAAACATGCTCTGTAAATGCATGCAGCCCTCAACCATTCGACCACTTAACACATTTACCGGGAAACACGTATCCATACGTTTTATAATAAATTCCGTTGCCCATCAATGTCGTAAATACACCGTGCGTTTACGGCAGGCCTCTTGGATACGACGTGTATCACCTGAAACGGCATCCATCTTGGAACGGACGAGAGAAAACAAAAGGTTGAAAAACGATAGTCGCGAGTCCCATAATGGCCACGATCTTTAGATTTGGTGAAATGAGGATGCCAATAAAATCCTCGCGCGTTGCTCCGCTTAGCATATTAGCGTGTTGCATGCTAATACGGACAGGATGCGGGTCATACTTCCGGTTCAAGATGGCGCGTCACAGGACCCCCAATTTGTAGTTTTTTTGTAGTTTTCAAGTTTTTTTGCAAGGGCCACATGCTAAATGTGTTTTAGCGCAGCAGCCGATTCAAGTGGGCCCTGATTCAGAAAGGTTGAGAACCACTGCTGCAAATATTAAGATCAGCTCAATTAGGTCATATAAATACAGTATGCTACTACAGAAAAAAAAACTAAACTTCTAAAGCTCTTTCTGTTGCTGAGGACATTGATCTTGAAAACAACAGAGGTGGAAGAAATACACAGATCTTTAACTTAAGTAAAACTACCAAAACACTAATTCCATTGCAAAAAAAAATCCTGCATGAAAAAAGTATGAGCAGCAAAATCTACTTAAAGTATTATGCAAAAGTACAGTTTGTTCCCTCTGACTGATTGTGTAATATGTTTAATTATCAAATAAATAGTTAAAGCTGTTTCTGATAGTAATCAGGGCTACAGAGCTTTTTCAGTAGCAGGGGTCTCCCTGTCTCAACAGGTCTTTACTAAACAAAATATACATGCTTAGGTGGGTTGCCTCACTTCAAAATAAAGTATTCAGATTCATCAGCTTCAATTATAGTGTTCCACTTCTTGTAGTCTATGAGTTATCTCTCCTGATTGGATAAATGGATTGTGATTGATTAGTATCCAGATTTGAAAATACATTTTCTGGTTACTGAAGAGCTGGAGAGACAGTGAGACCCCTGTTACTGGACAAACACTGTATTCTAGAGTGTCTAGTAGGCTAGATTAGATGTATTAATATTGAGGCATCGGTGTGTAAGCACTAAGCAGCATGCTACTGTTGTAGCTGCTGAAGGTGGAGCTTGTTTGAACTACTTTATTCACAACGAAAATACATCGCATGGATGCACCTGGGACGTATCCTCAGTGATGTATCCCAAGGTCATCAGGGTTTCGGGTCTCGCGAACGTCCTTGAGGGAGTTCCAGGGGTTACACAGCTAAATGATAGTTTGGAACCAAATGGACCCCTATGGGTCTGTAACTCTGAGAGTGTACAAATGGAACCAAATGGACCCGTTACAATAGCGGGTATGCAAATGCATAAAGTGAATGGCAAATCGAGTGGCAAAGTGAGTTTAACGTTGTTTAACGACTTTTCTGTTTGGATGTATGAGCTATCAAGGCCAGAACGTAATTCTTTGGCACTCAGTAGGCGTTCCCGAATAACTTCCTGGTTTGATGATGATGTCACGCACATACCCTCTATATAAATCGGGGGTCCCAGAGATAGAAATTACATTAAATGGGGGTCCGTAGACTAATGCATGTCAAACTGGGGGTCTTTGAAATTAAACTGGTTGAGAATCACTGCTAGAGCCGTAAAAATCTTCTCCCTGGCATATATTTTCCAAATGGGGGTCCGCATGCTCATTGGTGTCAATTTGGGGGTCCTTGACATGAAAAGGTTTGGGAACCACTGACATAGTCTATTCCTATGAGTCACTATAAATAGAATAGAATAGAAGTTTATTATAGTTAAGTCAAGTGTTCCTAGGGAGCTAGTTTAAACATGTATTGCTGTAGGGCCTACAGTGTAGGCCCTATCCATTGTATCAAATCTTCATCTGAAATGTAAAAATGGAAGTATACCTCAAAACGACATACTGTAAGTATTGTACTGTAAATTCTGTAACCCCCCCACCACTGGAAAACAACCTTTTGCAACCATACTCACTGGACATTAAAAGTAGTGTTACTAGAGGTATACCATCGTGAGAAGAAATCAGTAGATTTGGGGAGTTATACCAAGCTCTAATTGTCCCTAATTAAGCCTGTAGAATTATTTGATTTCCTGCTTGTGTCTTCTGGGACCAGATCTTTTCTGGTCCAGGCATTCTGCGTGTGGTCTTTACAGTGCAGTATGCCTAGAAGCAGCATGTCACAGTGCACATGAATACAACATAATGTTCAGTAAGTGTTTGGAAATAGGCCTATGTTAAATATTTGACATGATGAAAGACATTTGACATAATATTTACTTACCTTCTTATAGTAAGACTATACAAAATGACATATTTTCAACAGGAAAAGGGTATTTTTTGTTGATTGACAATGATATGTCGCACACACTTTGTGGCTGAAACACAATTGCAGGATCGAGTGAAGTAACAATTCCGTGCTGAGCCAAGTATGGGACAAATATGCTAACCGACCACGTAAACTGTAATGACATGGTCACAAAATTAAGTCTGGTGTCAGTGCATGCTAAAATAATGAGACTCCCATAGCGTGAAAGTGACAATGAAATGTGACAATTAGGATTCAGTATTCACCTCTGCAATTTGAGGCCTGGGAACATACCATGCTATGACCACAATTTCCCATCAAATTTCAGGTGGCCCTTGCACGATGAAAACCTTTCTTTTTCTCTTTTTTATAAGTGTTGGCCCAACAAAGAGCCCAAATACCTGTTTGTTTATCACGGAAAGTTGGTTCAGTTCCCTGAAAGCTGTCCTGCAATGCAGTTTGACAAGCAGAAATATCCAGCAAAGATGAGAATGGGAACATTCAACAACACTGCCTTGATTTTGATTTCATTACAATTTAAAGTCTCAGTAGCAGCAGCAGCAGCTATAATTACCATTAGGACACAATTATCCAACTCGCCAGTAACTAGAGTTTCTCTGTTTGGCACCTGGGGACAATATAACCCTAAAGACCTTTGTGGCTCATATGGTACCTATTTCCCTATAACACTGCAGTGCTCAAGTAAACAGACTGATTGTCAGTGAAATTAGGGGACTCGTTGTGTGGTGTCATTAGCTTTCTGTTCAGCACAGAGGCAAGCCATGAAGCAAGACGTGAACACACACAACACAGGCATGCATGCACACCCACTCACAAGCACATACGTACATGCCAGTAAAAGTATAGTATATCTTCCCCAACATCTATGAGACATCAATAGAGCTGTTGGCATTGGCTACCACTTGTGTTGTTTTTATTGTCTTACTCTTAACAGAGCCCAGTTAAAACTTCTGCAGTAATAAATGCTGCACGTAGCCTCGATAGGAATTAAACTGTACCATTTGGCAGTCACCGTTTTCCAAGAAGGAGGTGAAGGAGGTGATGTGGAGTGAAAACTTGATGAAGCAAATATTGGAGAGAGACAACAACAAAAAAGAAGAAGAAGACAAAAATGCTTTCCCCAATATAATGTTAAAATGTTGTTTGCCTGACCAGTTCGCTGTCTACCAAATATTTATGAGCACATGCTGTACCTAAACTAAGTCAGTGCAGATCAAACAGTGTGGCAGTCAGCTGCAGAACCCTGGTGGTTACAATAGAACACCATGAAATACAATAAAATCAAGACTTCATGTGCCCAGAAACAAAATAAGCATTGAGTTACCACAACCCTTAATATTATGACAAAGAGCACTATAGACTTTAGAAGCTAGTTATGTTGATGTAGAAACATTTATATTTTTTCGCTGCTTCACGATGCCATTGTATGAACTAATAGCCTACTCCAAAACAAACATGCTATTGTCTTTGTCTGTGACACAGCAAAGCTCACCACAGAGTGGAAAAAGTCTGCGGACAGGACAAAATCATTGAAAAACACAAGTTGAGAAGAAATGGTGCTGTTTGCAACACCAGCCGCAATCTTGAGTGTGCCTACTGTGTCTCAAATTGCAGTATATATTTCTTAATGTGTTGGTGAGGTTTTACATCTGCTCTTTCCACCACTAATGTAGATCTTTACAGCTTTCTGGCTCTCACTTCATGGACATTACTGTAAATGCGTGCATAATGTGTGTGTGTGTGTGCTCAAGTGAGTGTGTGTGCGTGTGTGTGTTTGTGTGTGTTTGTGTGTGTGTGTGTGTGTGTGTGTGTGTGTGTGTGTGTGTGTGTGTGTGTGTGTGCACACACACACGTGGGCGCACGTGTGTGCGTTTGTGTGTGATGCTCAGCACTTGCAAGAGACTATAGTGAGACTAGAGACAGTGAGTGTGCCTCGAGGGAGAGAGCAACATCAATGGGTGGGACTGAAAACAAGTGACGCATGACTAAGAGGCCCAGGAAGTTCCAGCAGGCGGCTGTTATTGCCGTTTGTTTTTGTGTGTGTGCGTGCGTGTGTGCGTGCGTGTGCTGCGTGCGTGCGTCTGTGTGTGTGATCTTGGGGCCCAGCGGAACTGTGCAGGGCATTCCCTGCTGGAGTGTCTGGAACAGCTCTACGGGGTGACAGAGGCAGCAACAGACCATTGCAGCCTATCTGCAACACCTCGGCAGCGACACTGTAATGCCTACTGGCTGCTGCCACCCATGAGGTGTGATAACTATAGGCGTGATATAATTCCTTGGTTTTGCATATTATTCATATTTATTTTCTATAGAGCTTGCCACTCCTTACTTTCATAATAATGTGTGTGGTGTCATACACTGCCAGTAAATAATGCACTTAAAAAAACCTCTTTGGTGAGTTGTTTCTTGTCCATACATTCGAACTCCTGAGTCCTACGTAGTTCTAATCTGAAGAGCATCATGTAGACTGTAGAAAAGGTACTGATTATGGCCGAGTTGTTTTCTGCAACTAATACGACCTCTCTCTGACCCTCTGTGCCCCACAGTCACTCACTCACTCCACAGATTGGATTGCAACAATGAACATTGGACTGTGAGTCTGTGACGGCGGTGACACACTGGGTGCAGTGCAGCAGGGGGACAATAGCTTACCTCAGCCAAGCAGACATAGCAAACCTCATCGCTATCAGACACTCTCTAATCTCAGCCCATGGGACTGACGTGTCTATCCTGCTCCCACACGGCCAGATCAGACATAACAATGTGGTGCGACCGTGCGAGGCAGTGGTCGAAAAAGTATTCGCATGTTTTACTGAAGTAAAAGTATCAATGCTGCAATGTAGAAATACTCTGTTACAAGTAACAGTCCGGAATTTGGAATTTACTTGAGTAAAAGTACAAAAGCATTGGTATCAAAATGTGCTTAAAAGTACCAAAAGTAAAAGTGCTCATTATGCTTTTTCAAAGTTTTCAAATGTCTAAAATTATCTTTTGAAAATAGCTGATCTACAAGCTCACAATGCAACACGATGATGTGACGCATTGTGAGCTTGTAGATCTGCTATTTTCAAATTGCTGAAATACTGTAGGGCTGAAGTGGTTATTGTATGTTTTGTAATAATAATCCAAATCTACTGAAAATTGGAAATACTCCTCCAGTAAAGTAAAAATATCAAAGTACACAAAAGTGTACTTAAAGTACTAGCCTGACACTGACACTCAGCCTGAATTTTCATTTTAATGCGTGGCTAGCGATTCAGGGCTGGAGCCAGGCTACTTAAGTACTTGAGTAAATTTACAACACTGGTGTGAGAGGACATTAGGGCGTAACTAGATATAAGTAATAAGAGATCTAATCTCATTAAATATCTAGAGTATATTAATATATAAACAATGTTTGAAAATGTAAGAGTTTCTGCACTGTTACAGTTTTTATCAATTATTTTGCAACCATATAATATTATAATATAATAATAAAAGTCAAAACAGATTGTATGCATTACTTTTGTGATGATTTTGGATGATTTGAAATCTGCTTATCCAGGTTACAACTTGCATTCATTATATGAAATGTCTCTGAAAATAAATGTGCCTATAAAACACAAGCATTCTGTCCATAGAGCTTGGTTATGTTACAGATGTCTGTGTTAACAGTCTGGCGATTCTGTTCAGAGTTTCAGACTCTGAGGCATGAAATTATACATCAAATCAGGCCAGACTGCTTGAGAGCTGTGATTGGCTGTAAGACAATCAGATGGGAACTCCTACTTATTTTCAACATGTGGTGCCAAGCACTAGAGATATTTCTCAAGGTAGCCCAGTAAACTCAATACCCCTGCATACAAATCTGACATAGTCAGTTAGCCACACGTAAATCAGCAATGCTACGGCCCTCTGGAGATAAGATTAAAGTTACCTGAGAGAAAGTGAAATATCAAAGGAAATGTACTCTTTACTACTACAAAAAAAAACAGACCGGTCGATGGCTTTAGCTAGTATTCAATCAATCACTTCAACTCTGCCTCTTAAATGATAGTCCTTGTTGAAATCTTCAAGACCACCTCTGGACAATGAGGCATTGTGGATGTCAATGCAACAAGAAATATATAACCGTTGACATATTCATTCTTACATCTGAAACAGCAATTGCGATTCAGTATTAAAAGTTTATATTCCATGAAAAGCTAGGAACAATAAAATCCATCTGTGGCTTGAGGCATTGCTCCTCAAAACCATATTGACATGATATACCTTTAAAACCCTAAAGTATGCTTATATACTGTAAAAGCAATGCAATAAGATCTTCTCTGTCATCCTCCCATTTTTACTCTGCGGTGGTCAAGGTTCTGGAAGTCTTTTATGAAAACAGACTCTTCATCATGAGTCATGACTGTCCTCTGTCCTGCACCTCAAATGCAACAACACTTGATGCACAAAAGCGCCACCATGTGGCAACATTGTATAAAGCAACAATTAAAGGGTAAGACCACTTTTGTAGAGGTTTGGGTTGTGAACTTGTGTAGTTACCTTGCCATGATGTAACTCCAAATGTGGAAACGAAATAAATAATAATTGCTACAGTGATTAGAAATTGATCATTCAAAATATGCTCCTCATTGACTTTAAATTGTGCTGAAACAGCTCTCAAAGTCACTCTTTTAGTAGGCTACCTAAACAGACAGCATCACCAAAACTCATGCTGTTTTTTGTTTTGTTTTTTATAAAAATGCTAACTTCCTGTTGATTTTACTATTTGAAGATCTGGATCTGCATCCGGTTCCTCGCATCCAGTCTGGGTTTTCTTCCTAATAAAAATGTTTCATGAGTGCATGGGTCATTTACATTTTTTTTGCCGAATGCTAAAGAAAATAAAAGCCTGGATAATAAAAGGCTAGTGCGGGTCATTGACTTCAAATTCGGAAAACCAATTAGGCACAGAGTTTTATCCTTAAACTAAAAAGGTTAACTTTTTGCCCATCATATAACGTATTAACCCATAAACAGTGTCTAACTGTGTCTATACACTTTACAGTTCCATTATGTATTCTCATTATTAGTGTCATTATGTGTGATATTTTTTGGTTAAAACAAATTGTATTTTGTTTTAACAAAATACAATTTTACGATATATAATACGATTAGGTTAAATCACTATATTCTGATAGTAACCATTGCCATAGAGTGTTTGTTCAGTAACAGGGGTCTCCCTGTCTCTCCTCCAGCTCTTTAATAAACAGAAAATACATTTTCAGGTAGGTGACACAATTCCAGGAAAACAGAAGAGTGTAGCTATTTATGAGCTTAATTGTCTCCACCGACCACCAGGCCGAAGGCATGGGGAGAGAGTATGTTTTGCCCTCAGTCCGTGTGTCCGTCCGTCTGTCCGTTACCAGCTAATCTCCGGCACCGTTAACCCGGTCAATGCCAAACATTTCACACACACTCCCTGGATGCCAACGACGAACCTCTGCCCCAAATTTTCCAGGACAGCCTGTTATAGCGCCACCATGACACAGATTTTCACTTTTTTACCTATAACTGCACCGATCTGTGTGAAATGTTGAATGCACACAGCACACTCCCTAGAGGCCAAGGAAAAACCTTTGCCCTGCATTTTTCGCATCTGCCTTTATATAGCACCACCAAGAGGCTGACTTTTGTAAAACTTTTCTTTTTAATTCAGCACATCATTACTTTAGAGTATATATGAATAGAGACGGCACCGGATTTCTCCTCCCATCCACTTGCATTAAGTTGCTCAAAAGCGCATGAGGCGATTTCACTCCTCCTTCCGGGTAGTGCGAAACAGACTTTAACAACGTATGAAACAGCAGCGTTCACGTGTCATCATGAACATGCACAATGATAGTCAAGTTAGTCAACGGACCAGCGCATTCATGTGTTTGGGCCAGCGCCGCAATACCAAATCCGGCCACTATGTCCATTTCGCCTCAGGGTTTCCTCCGGGTGCCGTCTCTATTCATACTCTAAAATCGTTACACAGTATCTCTATAGTCATGTTCTCAAGACGGATCGGTCCGATATTTCATATTCCATCCTAATTGGCTAACTGGCTTCCAAATTTGCAGGATTGGCCCATTTCGAACAAAAAGCCTCAAATCATGAACGTTTTCACATACTTTCCTACTAGGCTGAGGAATGAATCCCATGCACCCTTTTCACATTGGCCTGTTATAGCACATTTTTGGAACAAAATGCCTCAAATCATCCAATTCCATCAAAGGCGTAAGAAGAAATGGCACCATATTCACATTGGCCTATTATAGCGCCACCTTCTTCTTTCGAGCATCATCCTCAAATGTCCAACTCTGTATCGAGAAGCCACGCCCTTGTCTCAGGTCCCATGAGGAAGAATCCGGCCTCCGAAGGTGGTCTGTAGTGTACAGGGGGCAGGTGTTAATTATGTGTTCGGCAGACTACTCAGGCTCACCACACTCGCATGCTGCACCGTTTGTCAACTGTCAAGACCCACTTCTTCATTGCTGATTTGAAGCAGCCTACTCCAGTGCGCAGGCGGTTCAGTAGGGTGACAGGGTCTATTGACAGCATGGTAGGTGGGAGGGCCCAGCAGATTCCCACTCCTGCTACCAGGATGCCGGAAGCCATGCACTGGTGGATAAGTCCACCGGAATGGAATGTAGCGTCTCTTGTGTCGCCTTGTTGTAAGGGACTCAAGTCTGTTTGCAGGCTCTATTTCCACTGTAGTGTTGTGCAGGATATGCCAGTCGTGTATCCTGGCTTTCCTTGCTAGCTTGATGGTAGCAGCCTCTCGTCAGAGGCCAGCCGGGGCAATTCCTGCAAGGACTGGCAGGTAGGACACAGGAGTGGGTTTCAGGCAGCCAGTTATGGTTCGGAGAGTTACTGTATCTACCTTATTGACATGTGGGCTCCTACACCAGACTGGGGCACAATATTCAGCTGCAGAGAAGACCAGGGCTTGGGTGGAAATCTGCAATGTGTTGGTGGAAGCTCCCCAGGTTGTACCAGCAAGGTGTTGGATAAGTGAGACCCTTGATGTGACCTTGGCCCTCACGTCTTCAAGGTGTTGGTTGATTGACAGAGTTCTATCCAAGCGCACCCCAAGGTATTTTGGGGCTTGTTGGAACTCAAGGCCCTTGTTGTCAATGAACACATTGATTTCCCTTTTAACCTCTCTGTTGTTGAGGTGGTATGCCGCATACACTGTCTTGCGTGCTGAGCTGCAGGCGCCACCTACGGAGGTAGGAAGCTAAGATGTCCATGTCCTGGTTAAGACCATCTTCCAGGACCAGGTCGGTTGTTGTAGCATGATGGCCAGGTCATCTGCGTACCCATACTTCCTTGATGTTCTCTCTGGAAGGTCGTAGATAAACAACATTGGGGAATTAAAGGACAGAGCCCTGGGGGATGCCATTCCTCAATCTTCTCAGCCTGCTTTGCTGACCATCGCTGGTCCACAGGATGAAGCTGAGGTTTGACAGCATCTCCATGATGAAGTTCACCATATGGCGATCCGGAATCCTCAGAAGCTTGAGATGGAGTCTGCGGTGCCAGGCGGTGTCATACGCGGCTGTGGATCATCCTCAGGAGGCCACAATAACCTGACCTGTCCTGGTGGAGACCAGCGCCCCAGGGGCACTTTTTCTAGTTTTTATAATGTTCCAGTTCCAATTTTGTTTGCTCATTTCTTTGTGTCAAACTGTCAACAATTCCACTTGTTTTTTTTAATACTGTTTTTATTAGGCATTTTTTGTATGACAACAGAATATTATCGACAATGATAATGAGTAGTTCAGTTAAATAAAATGAAAAAAATAACAGGCAATGTAAATGTTCCACATACAATACATAATAAAAAATACATAAATGTGATAAACATGAAAAAACTAAAAACAGTTAAACAATGAACATGAAACAACAAAAAACAGTTAAACAGACAATTCCACTTGTTTAATCTGTATACTGAGTTACTGACTACGTTCTTTATCCTGATTGGATAAAATTGATATCCCGACCTGAAAATACATTTTCTGTTTAATAAAAAGTTGGAGAGACTCCTGTTACTGAACAAACAATATTTAGGCTAATGAGTACAATCACAAAATAGAGCTTGCCTTTACAGACACTTATTTTAAGGGAAATCTTTTACACTACCTTTAACAATTTACTGCTTAGGCAACATTGCCGCAAGAAATCCCCATAACTGACCTGATTTAATTATGAATTGATGGTTGACTCACTGGTTGTTGAGGCAAGCGCGGTCCGGTCGGACGTTGACGTTGACGGCTCTGGTAAAACGCAACTTATCTCTATCTAAGATAAATGCTGTCCCTTCCAGGACCCCGTAGTTCGCCAGCGTACAGTCAGTTACCAAGGATTCAGCGGTGGTGTCACAAAAAAACAATACGTATACTTAACTGGCTGGCTACAGTGAAGTCACTTCGACACATGTTTAGTTGAAAACACGCATGTTTATCTCGGGTGATCTTTACCGTGGGACAAGTAATAATGTCCGCCTTGTCAGGGGACAGCGAAGTAGCACAATAAAATACAGGTTACATTCACTTCCGATTGTTGTGACGTGCAGTGACGTATCCTTGGTAGGTGTATTGTGTGGGGTAGCCCCGTTCTCCAGCCTCACCAGTGTCTACTAGCTAGTAAAGATGGCTGAAGCACCTCCATGGCCCAGCCGGTTCTTCTGTCACAGATGTTCAGCAGAGATTAGTCCTCGTCTCCCCGTAAGTAGCACAAGACCATTGTACGAAAGGAGACCATTGTAGTATTGTAGCGAACTGTTAGCCAGCTTATGTTAACTAGGTCCTATTTATCGATCCAGTGTATTCTATCGTGGCTTGTGTGCTAACGCTACCTAGTTAGCTAGCTAACTAGCTCAGTGTTTAGAAGCTGTCTGCTCAGGCTCTTGACCCTTGTCTAATGCATCTTAATGTCAGTGTTACACTGGCATAGTGTTGATATTACAGTTACCTGTAGGGTTGTGAACTGAATACCGTGGCTTTTGTTAAATTTGTGAAACATATGGCATCATTTGCTACATGTATTTCTGTAGTAGTTTCAATGCCTACTGTAGGTTCTGTACTGAATGAGCCTGCAGCAACAATACCACTGTGCATTCTTCCTTGCTTTGCTATTCAGCAAGCATTAACGTGCCAGTCCTAGGCTAGAATGATCTGTCACTCTGTGCGAACAGTAAAGATTTCCCTCACAATGAAAACGAATGTGAATCAGCCATAGTTTCCCCTACTTTGCCAGTAATGACGCAGCGACTTCCTGATTTTAGCCAGCTTATACTGGTATATCGTCAATCGTCATTACAATATTTATGGCCCTGATTACTCCAGTGCAATTAATTAAAGGTATGCTTGGAACTGGCTTCCTAAAGTTATTTGGATATTGTGCATCATTGGCCAACTATTTGGGAAATTATGGAACAGGATGTACTTGGTATTATTGTCAATATTAAATATTTAGCTTAAGTCTAATGTGTTGGATGGGGGGTGTTCTGTTTACAGGACTACACTTGTCCAAGATGTGAGTCAGGATTCATTGAAGAACTGCTGGAGGAGCGAAGGTGTGTTTTTCTGAAGCCTAGTCATATGAACAAGTTTGTTCTCCATGTGTAGTTACTGTACTGTCTATATTATTAGTCGCATACATTACAATCTCATTGTGAAGTCTCTGTCAATTAAATGTCTCAAGAGTAACGAAATTACATGACTAAGTTAAATTAATATTTGACAATCTACTCTGGCATCCCTATTTTTAGGCTGAAATTCTCAGAAATAGCCTAGGTCTATAATATATGCTTTATATTATACTGTATATAATCCGTAGTATGGTGGTGGTGTGTGTCAAAAATAGCAGATCTACAAGCGCTCAATGCTTTGAGTTTTGCTATTTTTGGTTTGTGTGACACCGCAGTGACTTATTATAGATCAGAACTTTGTTAACTGTTACAAACTGTATTTGTCTCTTGTTTAGTGCTGACAATGGCTCCATGTCCAGCATCTCCAGTGGAGACCAGAACCAGCAGCTTTTTGAGGTTTCCAAACTCATTCTTAACTGACATCTTTCAATCACATATCTCCCTGTATCTATCCTGCTGAACGAATGTGATTAGAATTTCCCTCATTACATTTCTATTTTGCATTCACATATCAGCCGAGCA
The DNA here is from genome assembly GCF_963924005.1 of Protomyctophum bolini. Lineage (NCBI taxonomy): Eukaryota > Metazoa > Chordata > Actinopteri > Myctophiformes > Myctophidae > Protomyctophum > Protomyctophum bolini. Next base: position 29,512,800 of record NC_137869.1, on the reverse strand, counting down.
GTGTATATTATTTTTTGTTTAACGTCTCTGACCGTCCAATCATTATTCTCTTAAAGTTCTGACCTTGTGGCAGAAGTTAGCTTGTCTTAGTCACAGATTAATATACTATATAAGCAATATAATGGTTATACTGCACAAAGCACTCTAATTGTGTGACAAAGACATTTATGAATTATTGTCTTGGTAAACGAACACAAAGCATGTTATCATATCTTCTCGAAGACTTCCACGGGGGGGGACCTATGACCTGATATTGACATATGCTGTAGCTTTAGCCATCTGTTCATTGTAGACTGGATACAATGTTCTGTTTTCTACCAATCAGTTACAACATCCGTCTTCATCTTTTTGTATCTCAGAATGTAGACCACCAGCACTTGTTTACATTCCCCTCGGGCTATGGCCAGTTTGCCCTCGGCGTCTTTGATGACGGCCTCGACTTCGGAGCTGGCATGGGGACAGAGGACAACCGTGACGCTGAAAATAGGCGGGAAAGGGAGATGGCATCACGGCAGCGATATGGCGCCAGGCAGCCCAGGGGTCGTCATGGTGCCAGGCGGCAGCCAGGGAGGCATGAGGGAGTGCCCACTTTAGAGGGGTAAGGAGCATGTACTCAAGTGCAATTTTGACTAAGGTATACTTCTATTTTTTACTACAATACCTACTCCACTACATCTTGGAGGCAAATATATTTTACTACACTACCATTATTTGAAAACTTTAATTTCAGGATGGGAATCCCTTTTTGGTATTTTAAGCATTATGCTATACTTTAGCTATTTTTGAAAAATCGTGAAAATGTATCGCAAATCTTTGAATATATATATAGTCTTTCAGAGAGAACGTATTTAACTAAAATCTTTGCTTCTGGGGGGTCCCTCAAACAACAGATGGGGGGGTCTGCGGCCAATTTACATATAGTTGTTGGGGTACTTGACATAAATCATAGATGTATGTACGTACGTTTATAATAACTTGTGAAACGAGACATTCTGCATAATGAGTACTTTTATTGTTGGTACTTAAGTATATTTTGATGCTAATACTTATGGATTTACCGGTACTTGTAACAGTGTTTCTAGTATTGATACTTTTACTTAAGTATACAATTTGAGGCAAAACTGTCCCTCTCCTTCTTAATCATTGCTGTATATCTTTCTCTTACATAGAATAATCCAGCAACTAGTGAATGGAATCATTGCACCTACTGCAATGCCAAATATTGGTGTTGGACCCTGGTGAGTAGCTGGAAGAGAAACGGGAAGTAGATGAAGAAATATATTCTATTTATAAAATCTACAAAAATGGTGTGCATTTTCTGTCGGCTTCTGTTCTGATACGATATGTTTTCAAAAGGGGAGTTCTTCACTCAAACCCTATGGATTATGCTTGGGGTGCTAACGGATTAGATGCAATTATAACACAGGTATGTTTATTTCCAAATTGAATACCCTGCTCATATACCTAATAATTTTGCTTTAATCATTTAGATTGATATATTTTAGCAATTGTGGCAGAATATTTATAGCTATCCACATGAAATTTATTTTGTTTTTGCCTCCACTAGTTATTAAACCAGTTTGAGAACACAGGGCCACCACCTGCTGACAGAGATAAAATAAAAAGCCTGCCTACAGTACAAATCACAGAAGAACATGTTGGTAAGTATTGTAATTTTGAATATTATGGTTAATTGGTTTTGGTTATTTTTACAAACTGCAAATGGGAAGATGTGAGGGTGCGGAGAGCTCCTGTGTATCCAGAGTACCTCCGGCCATGAATGATTCTGCAAGCCCGTTTTTGGACTCTTTCCAGACTTTTAGTCTGGCTGGCAGTCAAGGAACTGTGCCAGACTGGGACTGTATATTCCATCACCGGGTGCATGTAGCCTGTGTATATTGAAACCAATTCAGGGTCTTGGACCCCAAATTTCTTCAGGCGACATAGAACAAAGAGTTTTCTATTGGCTGAGGTCAACATATGGTCTACCTGGCTGTCTCATTTCAAGTTGGCTTGAATGGTGACCCCCAGAACCTTTACTGAGTCGCACTCTTCTAGTATGTTTTGGTCAATGGAGAGTGTGGTTTCTGTCTCATGCCAGTTACATGTATTACTTTGCATTTTCTCTGATTCGTTTACCCAGATGTCCAGACCGTTCAGGGTCTGTTGGAGGGTGTAGGGAATCTTGGGCTTCCACGACTGTGCCATGGTCACATCATCCACATATTATCACTGGACCTATACACAAAGTCCATTAAACGGACTAGATTGTGTGTTGTGGAACGGTTCTGTCGGCTGCCAAACTGCATGGGGTCTAGGTTTTGGCGTGATGTCGTTAAGAATCCAGTTCCCAGCAAAATGTTCACATATTTTTGAGAATTGAGCTGTTAATGAGATCGGTCTCAATTCATCTATGTTGCATGGGGACGATTTTGGTATAGGGACAACATTAGACTCTTTCCATTGTCTAGGAACGACCCCTTCATCAAATGAACTGTTGATGTCACAAAGAGGAATACTGATCTTGCATGCAAACTCTTTCAATATTTTGGGAGGGATCATGTCTGGGTCAGGGGATCTATGACAGTTGATGGAGGACAGTTTATTATAAACTTCCCACACTGGTATAGTGGGCAATGGGAGGGATGGCAGGAAGGAAGGTAAAGCTGATCGTTCTAGGGGCTCAAATGACTGGGACACCGTAACAAACTTTGCATTAATTGCGTTGGCAATTGTCAACGTCCTGGGGGTCAATTCTTGGAACATCAATTCGGGCCTCCTTTTAGGAGTTTTGCTGCACATCGATCTAATATTGTTGTGCCAAACTCTCTTCCACTTGTAGAAGTGCTCTTTTGCTGCATATATTTCCTTTTGGACCTTATTTTTGTAGAACCTAGCCAAAGCACATGATTTTCCACATTTGAAAGCCTTTTGTCTCTGGTGAATGAGGTGCTTGATGTTGGGGGTGATCCATGGTTTGTCTGATGGATAGTCTTCATAGGGAAAATTCTATCTATTTCAGGAAAAATTATAAAAAGCATTTGTCTTTTCACTGGTGCTGGTTGCTTCAGTCACCTCCTGCCATGGATGGGTGGTGATCCACCCAACCAAACTCACTCAGACCAGGCTCCCTTATAGGTTGTACTACCCGTTTAATGCACTGGGGGGAGCATGATTGTGCTTTAGGCCTCCAGAGAACACATTTGTGGTCACTTGAGGGAATGGCAGGGAGAATATCGGGTTTCAAATAAAATACATTGGTTTCATATTAGTGATAATCTTGTCAAGGATGGCTTTGCCTCTGGTATTATTCTCAACCACCTGGCAAAGTTTATTATCCAGACAGATGTCAAGGCGGTTAAGATCTCCAATAATTACAAGTCCAATGTCTGGGTACTTAGTACGAAGCAAATCAGCTGAGGCTATTGATCAATAAGTTCATCCTGGTGTGGTGATTTAGGTGGTGAATCCACCACACACACACACACACACACACACACACACACACACACACACACACACACACAGCAATAGCAGATATGTTCCGTGGGGGGTATGATGGGACACAATCTCTGATGTACAATGCAATACCACCACCACGGTGGGTGCTGCAATTTGAATCGGTATCAGCCTTGGGGGCGTTTTGGACCACCTCAAACATTTCAGATGAAAATATATATACAGTATGTATGTAGGTTCACTGCAGGTTATCCTCACGCATGGATCTGTGGTGGCTATTCTTTCAGCAAAACTGGTTTAGCAAAGTTCAAATGGATGTATTCCCTAATTTCCCTAACATTTGCTTTCACACACACAAAAAAACAATCTGTAGTGCGATCTATTCATTTAATCCAACCCTGGTCCTATTGAAGTTTGTGACTGAGTTTGTTAGCCTCTCCATGCAACACGATTTGCATTGTAACATAATTTGTGCTTTTCAGGCTCAGGTCTTGAATGTCCAGTGTGTAAAGAAGATTACAGCGTTGGAGAAAATGTCAGGCAGCTGCCATGCAATCACATGTTTCACAATGACTGCATAGTTCCCTGGCTGGAACAGGTAAACTTGGCTATCTATTGTTCCTTTCAGGTTGATATTCTACTTAAATACTATATACTTCATTGGATGACAAATAGCGGGATGATTTTTATTTTATTTTTGCCTTTAATGATGTGTCCAATATAGGGACACCAGTGTTAATGTGGTTCATTACCATCATGACAACAAATGTAATAGAAGTAGAATTAAAGACAATCAGAGCTTTATATTTGTTTAACTGCTCTGTTCCCCCCCACCCACAGCATGACACGTGTCCAGTGTGCAGGAAAAGCTTGAGTGGGCAGAACACGGCATTGAACCCTCCAGATCTTTCGGGAATGAACTTTACCTCTTCCTCTTCATCCACTCCGCCATCTTCAAGTTCCACTAGCAATGAGAACTCTGCAGATAACTCATAAAAGAAAACGGCAAAACAAAACAAAACAAAAAAACCATTCCCTGCATCTCACCCCATGAGCTTTCTATCGCTCCCGGGCTACCAATGAATCATCGTGGTGGCCTCCAGCCTCTCCATAGGGTTGGGGAGCTGCAAGCAACTGTTCCCTCACCATGAGTGCTCAGGCCAGATTCAGGAGTGAAGTGATTATTATGTAAGATCCATGTGTTTCTGCCCCTCCTGTAGCTTCCTTAAGCCATTGGGAATCTGGTTCGCGGGATGGATGGGGATCCTGAATGGGTCCTCCTGTTTGGGAGGACATGAAGAGAGAAGGATGGGAAGTTTGGAACCTCAGGATGTCCTGATTGTCTGAATCACCTCGCACAATAACAGAAAATCAAGGAATCAAAAGGTGGAAGATGTGATGACGTGATGTAGTAGTTGCTTCTTTTTTTTCCTTTTTTTTTTTCTCCGATGTTATATGATTTCAAATGAAACACTTTGGCTAGTGAAGATTATATGTATATAAACAGCAAACTTCTCTGTTAGCTCAACTCTTGAGTGTACCATTTTTACAATTTTACTCTGAGTTAAATTTACTGAAGTTTATACAAGTAGCACCTAAATTACAGATAAAAAAAATGACTGACAGTGCACTGGCTAAGTGTATATTTCAGTCTTGGGTTTGGATGGATATGACATTTGAAGCATTTTGCTCTCCAACCTGAATTAAAATAGTTCTATATTATGTATGCATTTTATTGTTTTGCACTTGGTATGAGAAAACAATGCAGTGATCTTGAGCTATTTGGATAAGGTATTAGATACTCATGGTAATTACTTATAAAGGGATTTTCAATATATTTTGTCCACTAGCTTTTCATATTGTACAGGATCACAATGTTTCAGTGCAATTGGCTTTTTAACTTTTACATTAATGAAAAGTCCCCACCTACACAAAAAAGAAAGTTGCCAATTTGCAGTCAGTTTATGTAAAGAAAGACCTTCGTACAATGAACTGATGTTAAAATAAAAATATTTGGGTGGTACCACTCAAGATACAGTCGTTCTCATGGGTTTTAACTTTTAGTTAAACAACAGCAAAGAAATGGATTGGGGGGAGGGGGGTATTGGTATTGTAACAGCAAAATGCAGTTTGAAATTAAGCTGAATGTTTGAATAGTTTTAACTTTAATTGTGCACTGCAGAGTGTATATTTTGAGTCGATTTGGAAGTCAACTTGTGAATGAAGAACTTCCCTAAAATACTCTTCAATCTGATTTACCAGTAGTGGCACTACTTTGTATTTGTATAGCAGATGTCTGCCAGTTCCAACTCTTGTATGCTTGGTGGTGCTATGGTCTATATCAGACACTAGGTGGAAGTATGTGATGGTGAAGTCGGAGCTTTACTATTGTCTTTTATGATAAATCATCTATGGTTTTGCAATGTAGTTCATACTAGGCTACTGTAAGTCTCAGTTGCATGTTTGGAATCCTGTTAATAACCATGGCTGTGCGATGCTAATTAATATCAATACAATGCACAAAGCTGTTTTGCCTTACAAGTGACTTCAGAGCAACTAGATTTCCGGCTTACAAGGTCCTTTTAGAAACAAGGGTGCACTTCTTAGTATCAACGTTCTGATTTAGTAACCCAGCTCCCCATAACTGTTCAATTTAGATTGACTTACTTTTACTTAATTCTTCAACACCTTAGTCATTTTGTGAATCAATCATCCTTCAGGCTTTCAACGTTATCTTCTGTTTGCCTGAAAAATTAACACTGGGATTGAAATTTTAACGAAAGGGTACAGTTCAATGACACGTACTGTGATGTCAAACATCTGATGTAGGGTAGTTTTTACTGTGGGAGGCTGGGAGCTGGTCCCTTAAATGACCCTTATTCCCTTTGTATATTTAATACAAAATACAAAGGTATGGGCCAGGGCCTCCATATTGTTATTCATTGAGGTTTTTGAATCTGCTTCCTATGTTAATCTGCGTCCTGCAGTGTATTTCCTCCACTTTGTGCTCGTGTTTATTGCTCTAACGTACAAAATTGTAAAGAAAGGTGTTTGATCTTGCTATTTTGACTCGAGAATCTTTCGAACATCCGGCTAAAGAAAATGTAAGTTCTTAGTTTGAACACGATTTATATTTGTATTCATGAACAATTGCATCATTGCTACAATAGCTGTTCTTAAGCCATGTGTGTCTCTTGCATAAGTTGCATGCATGCATTGTTCAATGTGAGGGCCAGGCCAGCCCTGGAGCGACTGCATCCATCCAATAGCCTGGAGGGGTGCTGCCGTTGATGAATGGTTAGTTGGTTGTCGGTGAAACAAATGTCATGTTTACTATACAGCTGTGCTGTGGGGGTTGCATCCCCTGAGCCTACATCATTCATGTGTTTTTCAAAATTACAAACATGTTTGTTGAATATCATAATAGATTTAACAGAACCTTAAAAGAGAAGAGATTTACAGAAATGTTGACAGCAGCTGTCTGCCTGTCAACCAGCCTAGCCAATCAACAGTCTGGTGGAAGAAAGTAGACTACTCACAATTTTTACTTATTGTAAAAGTATCAATACTGTCTGCAATGTAAATACTCTGTTACAATTAAAAGTTCGGAATTCAAAATATACTTGAGCAAAAAGTATAACAAAGTACCAAAAGTAGAAAATACGTACTCAATATGCAGAAAGTTGTCAAATGTATTAAAAATATTTTTTAAATTGCAGATCTACAAGCTAGATTGGCTATTTTCAAATGGCCTAAAGTGGTTAATGTATGTTTTGTAATAATCAATCTAACTAGTAAAATAATTGTAGTGGAGTAAAAGTACATTTGCCTCTGAGATGTATATTGGAGTAGAAGGAAAAGTAGGCTACTGCACATTGGAAATACTAGTACTTATAGTAGTAGTACACTAAGTACAGTAGGCTAAATGTACTTGGTTATTGTACAAATCGCTCACTGTGTTGCGGCACTGTTGCCGTCTCTCCGGACTATGGGACAGACAGAAAGTGGCCACGCCCCAAATACATAACGCTGGCTCGCACGGTGTACGTGCTAGTTCACATGATGCGCGTGACGGTTGGTGTCGTGAGCTCGAGCTGAATTCTAGAGGGCGGACACGGAGCGGCTCTGCGGTGTGAGGAGAGGAGCTCGACGAATTTATTAGTTATTTTCAGTTAAACAAAATAACATTATTTTTTAGCTGTCGTAGAAAAGGTATTTCGTCATGAAGCTACTCTGGGGAATCGCCGCCCTGGTCTTGTGCGTTTGGCGAGCCAACGCGCAGACAGGTAAGAATTATTATGTTAGCCATGTTTTTTTTTTTAGGATACAGTACCGACTACAGACGCTACATTTAGTATATTTATGACCTAATTTTTCACATTGTAGAACTACAGAATCGATACAGTTCAAGTTCCAAATGCCGCGAGCACATAAGCCGCTAAACCAGCTAATTTGTATCAGCTAATAACCCATAATTTCCCGTAAAACTGGCCTAGTTAGCCGTTAGCCATTTACAGCATTTGACTAGTCTCTATGGTCTTCGCCCATCTCCAACGGTCACCGATTTATTGACCGACCTTTTAATATGTAGAGACAGGTTTTGGTTTTTATCCAAGAAGAGACAGAGTGATAAATGGAGATGCCAATCTAATCACTAATTTGTTGGAGATCAGATGTTTGATTCAAAATGCGTAATGTTGTAAATAGATGTTGTTTACTGACATATATGGCCATCGTATGCGAGTGCGACGCAGAGATGTTGCTACTAGTGGTTATAAGCATGGTTATAACTGTTATAATAAACACACCTAAAGGGCTTCCTCAGTTGACATTAAACAGATTTATTTATCCGGTTTATTAGCGTCGGCGACTGATTGGGCTTGTAAACTATGCCCTAAACACGACGATGTGGGTCAGTTTGCTGCACTTTTAACTTAAGTTAAATATTAATTTCCAGCACACCATCCATTATTAACCGAGTCGTGTCCCGTGGTGCTAAATCATTATTAGGCCTAACATTTTTGTGCGAGTCATTATTATTTGTCTTGTCTGATGTCTAATAGTGTCATCATTGTGACATCTGTTGCCTCAATCCATTGTGTGACAATGCCCCGTTTAGGTAAAGTCTGAAGAATGATGGGATTTAGTGAAGTTTGTGGCTCAGGTATGACTGGTGTCATGCCCTGCTTGGTATAGATATTCAGGGTTTTTCCTGCTGAACACGTTTTCATACAAACAAGTATAACAACCCCCATTTGTCACACTCGCACAGGCTTGCTTTGTTTCTAGAAAGGGCATATAGGTACTGTAGGTGCCCGGCAGGTCAGATTACCTTAATCTCATTATATTGCTCCCAGTTAAAACCACTCTCTTTCCTATTTAAGAATGTGCTGTGTTGACGTTCTGAACCTGCAGCGTTTAAGAAATTGTGGCAGCCCACATACCGGTAGTAAGCCTACACAACAGTCATTTACAAACATTCATTGTTTCTGTATAGATGCATGTTTAGAATTATCTCAGGAATTTTAATTGGTTCTGTATGCACCATTGTGCAATTGAGATTTCAAAGTATAATGGCTAAATGCACATGGTTAACTTAAGTCTTATTTTCCATTACCCGTAGCAAATTTGGAATATTTGAATAGACTTGGGAAGCAGGACTTCTACCTCCAGTCCCCGCTCTGTCTGCCTGTCTACACTAAAGTATATATAATGCCAAACAATATTTGAGTTGACCTAAATAACAGTGCACAATTTCCCCTTTGGCATTTTGATCCTAAGCAGTACTAGATTAACAAGCACTTGTGGAGACAGTGGGTATTAACATCAGTCACATGCCTTTTAGTCTGCCCGCCCGGTCTCTATTGCCTCGGCAACGCAGAATTAATTCTGCAGAGAAGTATGTGAATGGTAATGGCTTTGAAGACCATATTTAGTTCCAATTTTAATTTTTAGATCCACTGAACCACAACTGCTGCTTTTGAAAGTGCTATATACAATTGTACAGTGAGATAAATACATGGTCTTCATGGTCCACAGTGCACTGCTGCAAGTGGTCTGTGGGTCTGGTCACTGGGTCCCTACTGTTTTGGACCCTCTCCTTTTTAGGTAGTGGCAGCTACAGATCAGGAGTAAAATTAGATTTTCCTGGAGTTCCAACTTTGCTTCTCTAACAGCTTTGGTCTGAAAAGTGGATTATTGTAAAAGAAACAGGAAGAAAAGCAGGTAAGGCCTAGATGTCTTCTGGTTGAACAAGATTAATTCAGTGCAGTTTGAAGGTTCAACAAGGGACCTTGACCTGGGTATTGAAATGGACCCAGAAGATATGGTTTTATACTTTGTGTACCCTTTATCTTTTTACAGTGGTGTGTGAATTCCTTTGCAATTGAGCCAACATTGGTTACAATGAACTAACTATTTTGACCAAGATTAAGCTTTTATTGCTAAACTTGGGCTCTATTTGCCAACGTCTGTTATATTGTTCTTAATATTGATTGTGCATTGGCATTGCATGGTGGCCTACTGTTAATTCTAAGCTACATTTTTTTTTACACAGTTATAACCTAGTTGTTGGTAAGAGAATGGTAGCATAGGTCAGTATAAGCTTGCAAAGAAAGGATGTGAACTTTGTCCCCCCCCAAAATCAGTAGTTCATTAACCATTCATTTATGGCAATATTATTTTATACTCCTAGAAATGAACGTTTAATGATAAAATGACATATTCACATAATGTAATGTTATGCTTTTAGTATTGGTATTGTTTATTTGTATGACTCTAGAAGGGGTCTAGACAGAACCTACAGTATATATATTACTTATTTACTTTCCATACAGCATTTACTCCAAAGGTGACCTTTTGCAATGGCCGTGAGGCCATTTCACAAAAAAGGTCACATGATATTTTGAGACAGAGGCTCATGTGCTCAAAAACAAGTTCACTGCTCTGACTCTCTGACTTTCTCATACAAATGTATCACTTCCTCATTTTAGACAAAGAAAGCATCTAAACTAGAAAATGAAGGAACAAGGGTGTGCCTGTTTTTACTGAAGGCCAAAACAATATTTAGTCCCTGAAGGATTCTGCCCCTCCTAATAGACGGCACCTGCCATAATAACAGTGATCCATGGGATCCATGATCCTACGGTGGATTTATTTTCTTGACTTTGCAGGACAGTCAGGGTCCAGTATTTGTTCTGTGTTGGTTTAGGATAGTTTGACAATGGCTGGGGAGGAAACTACAGGGTAGCCAGGTCAGCATGATTTGTCCTGTAGTGTGAGAACCTTGTTCTTCTCTGTATTTATTTATATTAATCCTCTGCAGAAAGCCATAAAAGAGAGAGTGGGTATTGCCCTAGAATCTAGGGCAGAGATACTAACTGTTCTTGGTTAACACAACGTCTAACGGAGAAAAGGCCATTAGACTAAAATGCCATGTTCAGGACTCATGGCCTAATCTTCGTTGAACATTTTCATTTCAGTATCACCTGCTTTGCCTTTTAATGTGCTACACACTTTTCTAATTCCGATGTTGGCTCATTGGATTTTTTTTATGCATTTCATGTCACATTCACCATCTCAATGGGTTAGAGTACCATGAATAATCCAAAGTATTACTTAAAATAATTGGGTCAAATATGTTGCTCTAATCCATCCATCCTGTTCTACATGCATACTCATTTGTTATATCATTTGTGTTCTATTAACTTGTTTCCTTTTTCCTTTTCTTTGTCTTTTTATTTGCTTGCCATCCATCACCTCATTGTTGCGGTGGAAATAACCACCGCATTAAATCAACTGACATGCACTAAACACATCATGCTCAAATTCATATACATTCATGTTTCAAAACCATTCTTTACAATCAATTGGAAACTTCCCTATTATGCTGGTCCTGAACACACCGCTCAGCTGGCTTTATAAAGTCCCCACGTTCCCAGGTTAAGTGGGTTGATGACCGCGTAGAGCTGCATTGTGAAGCGATAGGGACTCCCCTTCCTGAGGTGCAGTGGTGGGCTATAGTGGGTGAAGAGCACAATGAAACCTTCACCCACCTCTTTGATGGGGCACAAGATGACAGGGTGCGAATTAATGCCACATACATTGCACATGCCACTAGTACTATCTGCCTCACTAACCTCACTCTCAACGACACTGGCACATATGAGTGTCGTGCATCCAACGACCCTGACCGCAATGAACTGAAGAAGATGCCCAAAATCAAGTGGATCCGGTCACAAGCAAACATTATTGTGATGGAACGTGAGTGGCAGAGGAAGCAGTAGGAGACTCCAGTCAAAGCCCCTTTGGTTGTTGATTCTCTGTCCCAATAGTGAAGTTCCTGGAACTAGGCTAGGTTTCAGGCTAGGCTACTATTACCCCTGCACTCCCTGGTCCAGTCCTCTGCCCTCTCCACCCTGCCTCACCCAGTATATCCTGTCCCCCAACTCTCACAACAACTCCAAGTAGGGAGCAGACGTGGTCATGGTTTGTGTCTGGACCTGCCCCTAGACCTGTTTTACCTGAAAAACTATCCGATGCCTTTTTGTCATTAAAGACTATGTACAGTCATTAATATTTAAGATGCATTTGGATATAATACTAGGTCTACAGGACAAACCTGCAATTGGCTGCTTGTGTGTGTGTGTGTGTGTGTGTGTGTGTGTGTGTGTGTGTGTGTGTGTGTGAGAGAGAGAGTGATTAGTTTATTATAATTCATTCTGGTAGGTGCTTCTTTTTCTGTAAAAATATAATATGTTACTAATATAATACTGTGTTAGACTTTTCCTTTGGCTAATATCTTACTAAATTGTGTACAGAAGATGGCAAATAATTTTTAATGGATTACCAGCCATGGGGCATCTTAGTGCCTTGAGGTCCAGTATTATAATTTTTACAATTAGTCTCATCCTCTGGACCAAACAAAACCAGCCCTTTTATTATTCTGATTCACTTAAATCTTTTTACAGATATGTGCCTATCTATACTTTACCATGTTCTACTCCTATCTGGTTGCTTCCCTTCTGCACGTGCTTGTATTGTAAGATCCTTTCCCCACGACTTCACTGTAGATAGTATCTAAATTACTTCCCAGCACGATCCAATTCCTCCTCATCTTCTGCTGTCTGTAGAGCTAGAACCCCATTTCAGCATTCATCATTGATATGTCTGAGCATCTGTGTTCTCTTAGTTTGATACTTTGTAAGGAGACTTATTCTCTTCCTGTGACGTGGTAATTTCCAGGAAGAAAATGGTGTATCCATTAGTGTGATCTTTTTCTTTTTTATATATATATATATATATATATATATATATATATATATATATATATATATATATATATATATTTTTTTTTTAGCATGTATATGTAACAAATTGTGACATGTCCTTTCGAACCTTGTAAATTGAATCGAGTCCAGTAGACGGGTGTAAGCAACAGCTGATTTCTTATTCATAGATGCTCTATCAGTTTAGATGTATCGGTGTGTGGTGAACACTGCAAAGATGATACAGTTTAGAGAAATGTTAATTTGTTGAGAAAAAATTAACAATTGCGTTTCCCCTCCCCACACTAGAGCCGACCATCATTGCCGATCCAGTTGAAGTGGCCAACCAGACCTCTGCTGTGCTCAGCTGCAATATCACCGTCACTGAGCCCCAGTCCATCAAGGGCTCCCATTGGCTGTACAACGGCAAAGTAGTTGACGATTCCGCATCCACTGACGCCTCTCCATACACAACTCTCACGTAAGTAGTGAGATATAGCCCTCATGCCGTGCCAAGCCATACAGTATGCCTTGGCACTGTAGCTGTTTCACTTGTAGTAATACATCAGATATTTCTTGCATGGCTCAATATATTATCAATATAGACGACTGCTGGATTTCCATTTCTCACTGTTTCACTCCCTCTTGCTTCCCCTTTCACTCTTCTTTTCTTGCTCTGCTACACTTGCGGTCTGTCTCTCACTCTGTCCCTTGTACCCCTCCAATTGGCTGCCTCCATTAGAAAGCAGTGCTAGAGGCTCCACTCAGGCATTCACTGCTGTTGATTAGCAAAGAGATGGATTGTGCAGACGTGCAGCTTTGCCGGTAGCCCTGACAGCAGGGATAAGTGCCTCTAGTAGTCCGCTCACTTGCTCTGACCCTAATTCCCCATCAGAAAGAGCATGCAGGGCTGTGTGGAGGAAACAAAAGTGTGACTGTTATTACCACTGGCAACTTTAAATGTTTGTTGCATGGACAGGCAGCTTCCTACTCTTGCATAAGGCTTCTGTTGATATGCTGCCTAATCTTTTAAGATTTTTAGATAGTGACTGTACTACCGGTATGTACTTAGAAATCACTAGGGAATAATGTGTTTGGAGTTTATTTATAGATATTTCAAAATGTTTTTTAGAAAAAGGATGGTATGCTCATGATATTTTTGGAGCAAGATGTATTGCATGGAGGTTTTTGAATCACTTAAAAGTTTTTTTTTAATTATTGCTACAGCTTAAAGAAGATCACCACCAGTTCTGGCGGAAAGTATGAATGTGTGTTTGAGACCAGTGGTAACCCTGTTGCGAGGACAATCGAAGTCAAAAGTAAGTAATCTTATATACCATTTATACTTTGTGTGTATTGAACACCTACGCCACACTGCCAAACTGACTGATCTGATCCTCCCTTAACTAATTTAGGACTGAGGCCGACGCCTTCTAAATCTTTAAGTTTTCTGAAAAACTTCAAATATTTATACAAAAATTACAAAAATGTTATGTTGCTATACTGTATTCTTACATAGCAACAAGAACCCCAAAAGGGGTCCTGCCCTGAAGGGTAAAAACAACAAAAGGGGTTCCTGTCCTGAATGGGGGTTTAAGCCAATTTGAAGGACTTGTATATATGCGGTTATGAATATGTTGTCTTTAATATTAATAAAAGCAATTTCTTCCTGTAGCGTCCCCCCATGTTCAGGCATACAAGCATGCTGAGCATGGCAATGAGAACGACAGGGCTGTGTTGGTCTGTGTTAGCCATGGGTACCCACTGCCAACTGACTGGAGCTGGTTCAAATTGGAGGCGGATGAGAGCCAGCTGGTATGCTGTTTTCAAGCCCACAATATTGATATTAAGTTTGACTTATTTTATAAGTAATGATATCAATTATAATTAATTGAATGTGATCGTTTTTCTGATCCTTGAAAAGATCACACATTTCACAGCTTTGCAACACTGTTTAAATGTGTCATTTGTCACTAAACTGTGTTCACAACCCCTAGGCTATCACCAATGGCACCACTCCAGATAAATATGAGATCAAGAGCACCCCTAATAGGACAACTCTGATGATCATGGACCTGGAGATCGAAAGTGACTTGGGCGACTACATCTGTTTAGGAATGAATGAGATTGGCGTCAACACCGACAGGATCCATCTGCGCGTCCGCAGCCGCCTGGCCGCCCTCTGGCCCTTCCTTGGCATTGTGGCTGAGGTCATCATCCTGGTCACCATCATCTTCATATATGAGAAGAGGAGAAAGCCTGATGAGGTCAACGATGGTACGTAGAGTCACTTCCACTAGATTATAACAGCCCTCAGATATTTCAAGATTATTTTTGTCCGCAGTTTCTGGTAGATGCCATGCATACATGCCCGTCTCTTTATTATAGCAATAAAACATTTATTTATTTATATCGGGGAAAAACCCATAAACAATGACCGTTAATGTAAAAAAATTATCACACTTGTGTGATTATGATTGTGAAGGGCACAAGATGTATTTATATTGGCCACATGGCATCTTATGTCATCATTCAGTGCCCTAAACAAACATTAAACTCCATAGACGTGGCTGCCATACAACTTAATCTTCAAAAGCCACATATTGGAAGGGCTAGCAGCCTCAAAGGATTTATTTAAACGCATGTCTGTCACACCATTATGCCTAATTGGCTCAGTGTTTCCCCATTAGGATGAAGTTGTAGCTGCAGTGGTGGGCAATGTTTGCGATCAGTATATTTATACACAGCAATGAGCATGGGAATTGTCTGTCTAATTGACTTATGAGAGTTAATAAAAGTAGAATCAATAAAACAATTATTGACAGTTATTCATTGGTCCGGAACAAAACCTTTGTTGTGGCAATAACAATAGTGGATGTGGGTCTACGGTGGTGAGTTTTAATTAGTCAAATAATGGTATGAAGTAGAAGTATCCTACTCTGTTCATTACATTTAGCTTCTTCTTACTTCTTTATGAAAATTGTGTGTGTGTCAGTGACTTGACCGGTCAACACTGAGGGGTGTAACAATATAGTAACTGCTTCGACAAATCAATTTTAATTTCAAGAATCAAAGTATATCGAAACATTTACTTTATATCGTTTTGCAATTCAAATAATCGGTATCGAATCATTTTGCAATGCAAATAATCTATTGTATCAATACTAAGTACTGTGCATTGTATTTAGCAATTTTAAGAAGAAACAATTAAAACAGGGGTTTAATTACTTTTCCATTCAATATCGCTACACTTGGTCTATATATAAATGTGTGCATTCTGGGTTCATGTCAAGGTACAGGTTTGTCTATATGTAATCAAATCTAATGTCCATGTATTTGCCAGAGAATCACTTACTTATTTATGTCCATATTCATACATTTTCCCTTAACCTGCAGTCCTGCACTATACACATGTTTCTCACAGATTTAATTTCTTTGAATAGTTACTGTTCGATTTTAAATCATTGTATCGTATTGCCATAGTGAACCAATATCGCCCATGTATCGTATCGTCAACCATGTATTGTGATACATATTGTATCGCTGTCAAAATGTCAATGTTACTGTTGCGTGCTGAAAATAGCCATCGTGATGTGACTCATTGTGAGCCTGTAGATCTTTTATTTTTGCCATTTGACAATGTCTTATGACAAAGTATAAATCAGTCTTTACTGTTAAATATGAGGAGGCTAGCCTACAAGTAACACATCAATCCTCTATTTAAATTATAATGCTTAATGTCCAAATGTTTGCTAAAGAGTGTCAGACAGCATCAACATGTCTTCAGTGGTGATTCTTGAGTGCCCTCCTGTGGCAGGTGGTAGCGTTGATTGGTAAAGGCGTGGCATTTAAATGGATGCCATATAGAATATACTGTAGCTGCATGTTTTCAATGCTGCTTTTTGTTATTTATTTTATAACTGAATATTTTAAAACATTTGATAGTTGATTTACTTTTTTATAGTCATTGCTTTATTATAGTAGTAGATTGAAGCTCTATGAAAAGCATTTGTGAGAAATTATTATTTTTTATTATTTACACTTTTACCTCTCTGTTCGCTGCTGCTTTTGTGTTTTTGGTAAGTGATCAAAACTGCATGTCAGACTGCAGTGGTTGAGCTGAAATGACCGCTGGGGGGGGGGGGAGAGCTATGGGATTCTGAATGCACTGCTTTCGTAGTTAGTCACCACTTCCCAGAGAAATGGGTGACGACTTGGTCACTCTTTCACTGGCCTTGCAAACTGACTGACAAACTAAAATGAATCCTACAAGCTTATTGGTTTTCAAAATGACAAACGTTTATGCTTTTTGCTGGAGCCAATGAAAGAGCGTGTTAATGAGATAACGAATGTTATGTTTGAAGTGATGGAAAGTGGAAAATGTAAGAGTTGGGAGGTGCTAGCATTCTGTCCGCAACTCTGCATGCCTTTGCATCTTGTACTTGCATGATACTGTAAGTTATATCAGTTTTAATGAAAGATTCTAAATTAAAAGAAAGGGATATAATTTATCATGGCTATAGAAAGATATAGTGTATTTTTTTGTACTAAAACAAGTTTTATGTAAAAGGTTTAAAGCTCTATATTCTGATAGTAATCTTTGCTGTGTAGAGTTATCACTCTAGCCCTTATAAAATACATGAACAAACACTATTGCACTTATTGCTATCAGAAAATATAGCTATTTTCACCATGCAAACATGAATGCTTTTCTGTTAGCTGCATTTGTTTTTGGCGTCCGCTGTTTTTAACTGATCCACTGACACTGCAATGTTCCATGCTCTCTCGTCATTTGAATGCCTGTATTGCATGAATATGGTGGTGATGGGCACTGCTAACACAGGTCAAGTGAAGAATTTAGTATTTTCAGTTATTCTACAAATTCGTTATATAAAAATGGCTAACTATCCATCTTTGGTCAGACACACCTCATACAAATAATAATAAAAAATACATTACAAAAAAAAAATGGCAGAGTTCAACATTATTGGCATTACATTTCTATGAATGCAATGTGTGAGCAAGCATTCTTTCTGAGTTCATGTTAGGGTTTTCATTGTATTGTTGTAATAATGTTGCAGAAGAGGTCATACATTGATAACATTTGCTACCATTGTTCATGGCAAGCAAGCGTTTCTCTCGCCAAACTTTGACAAACACAAGTCAGACCACATCTCTGTTTATTCTGTTATTGACTCTTTTCTGTCTGCCCATGCTACTTTTCAGATGACGACTCAGGAGCTGCTCCTCTGTAAGTACAGTCCTTCTGCTCAGACATTACCTTGACTCATATTCAAATGGCACGTTTGGTTTATTTTATAATGGACTTTGCATGAAAATGTGTTTTCAGGAAGAGCAATGCAACAAACAGCAAGGACACGAATGTGAGACAAAGGAACTCTAAAGACTAACTGAAGATGAAGGTCTGTATGACGTTTTGGCTTGTTGTTCTGTTGTTGTTCTGTTAATTTTTTCTGATGGTTTAAACCAGAGGTTTTCAACTGATTGTGAACCAGGGACCACCACCCTGACCTGACTAAGAATCAACCTGGGGACCACTGTTGTGTTGGGTGGGGATATAGGCTAAGATTTTTTGGTAACCCTTGCATCTAATGATAATTAACTTTTTTGACGATATTCCGATAGTGTCCAACTCCTAATTTCCGATCAACCAATACCGATATATGCAGGATCTTTCACCAAAAGTCAACTAATTGTCTGGTAACATCACATCGACGTTGGCCTATTTGACAGTGCAGAAGATTGCTTAACTAGTCGACCTTGTTTGGTACTTGTTTTTACATAATAGGTAGTTAAACAACTAGTCAACTAGTAAAAATCACTAGAATTGAATGCCCTAACACACACACCTGCCATCTGCAGTGGACTACTAAATGTTACCTTATGTTACTTAATGTCTATCCACCAGAGGGTGTCAGAGTTCACTCACATTTTCGGTGCTCAAGTACTCCATTCTGGCTTGCGAGAAAGCTTACTGTTTTAGTAACCGGAAATATCAACAAGAAATTATATAATCACATGGACAATATTCCTCAAAACGGGCTGCCTCAGGCATACGGGATGCTTGCCTTGAGGAAGCATAGATTTTCAAAAACTTCTGCAGATATTTCCATGTTATTTAGAAATGTTACGCATTGTTTTTGTAAACTCTTTACAAGGTGGACAGATATTTCATGTGATTAAAATGTACTTGCATAAGCTCGGAAACAACTACAGTACAAACTCATAATTCATTAAAAAGGTTGAGATGGCTGTCTCCCTCTTCTCACCTGTTACCTCCCTCCCTGTTTTCCTAGATGGACATCCTGATGTCTACAGTCCAGGACTTCAGGAGCATTTGGCTGTTGTGTGGCACATAATATAGTGCACCTTGCATTTTTTTTAAATGACTTATTTTGTGCTTGAGTGTTACCGTTTTGAGAAATGGACTGATTTGCTCTTGCTTTTGTTTTCTTCTATATTCCTATCCATATTGTGCAGCCAGGGGGGTGTGTATCTGAACTTGAGGTCATGGGGAAAATATTGCATGCGTTCTATTGGTGTCCTAGCAAATGTATTTGTCCATTGTGAAACCATTTTAATGTTCATGTGTGGAATGCTCTATTGATGTTTTTTCCCCCCTCGTGCGCTAATGCTTCCTACATCGTAATTTTCAATCTCTGCTATAATATTTGTGAGCTGTGAGTGGCCAATATTAAAACAGCATGAGTCCTATTTAAAAGGATCTGAAATATTTTTGTATCCTGGTAAATCACTGCCATTTTTTCCAGCAATGACCAAGTGTCTTGGTTTCAAATGTGTGCCCTGAATTGACAACGTCACGCACGCAAACCACCTAGGGCAGTCCTGTATTTTGCCTTAACAAATACCCACCAACCCTCTGGAATGCCACACAGATGGTAACATCTGCCATGTTTTCTGCTGTAAGAAATGCACTGTTCCTGTAGTGGGAAGACGAGCAAAGCTACCCTTTTTAATTCACTCTTGGCTGTCATTTCCTGTAGTTTTAAATGACCACTGCGTCTGTTGCCATAGTCACAGCTACATAAAGATCCTGGATTATGGACCAAGTGTAGGAGTTGTCAAATGTGTTGCTTCTGATTGCTAAATAATAGAATTCTGATGTTCAGATCTAAAATCCATACTATTTGATGTTGGGCTTTATTGATGATAAATCTGATAAATATTTGTGTATAAACATCTCTCTTCTCTTTGTAGACAATTCAGAAGCCATGTTCCATTTACCTGATTAGTATTGTAACTGGATGTGTTCTATTTCAGAGTTAATAAATTATTACGAGAATATAAAGCTAGTAAAAATTGTTTGAAGTTTTTTTTTTTTTTTGCATAGTAAATAACCAAGCAAGTAGTTTGAACACTGTCAACATGTACCAACTTGCACAATCTGAATAAAATTATTTGATTTAAAGAATGACGTCTTTCCTTAAAACTGGGTTTTTTGGGTGGGGATATGGGCTAAGATTAGTGCTCTTGTAAGTGTAACACTTGCTATGCATCCCATGTGTATACATCCCACTGTTTCTCAACCAATGGTCCTAATAATGACTCAACCAGACAATCCGGTGCAGAGATTCTAACTACATTTTTCTGTTGAATTTCTTGACTTCCAACTTGTCAGTAAATGGTAACATGGACGGTCAACATGTCATTCACTTCACAGTTTCTCAACCAGTGGAAAGACATTTATTTAAATCAACAATTTAACAAATCCTACATTAGTAAATGCATCGGGGTCAGGGACCACATTACCTACGTTTAAAGTCTCATTTCTAATGTCATAATATTCTTTTTGGAAAATGATGGTCCCATTTATACAAAAAATTACCATAAAGTCGCGTATGTTCTGAGGGGTAACATTTCAAGTAACATCTCAAGTACTTCCAAGATAGGTGAAGTTGTCAATGTACACTATGTCGTGTTGGCCTAGGGTGAGTGGTGAAAGGTGTTGTCTTGGTATTTTCTTGGCTTGTCCGTAAAGAAACCTTTTCTCCATGCTCATGTAGATTGTTGGTCATCTCTTGGGAGTGCATTCTGGAAATGACTTCTTTCACGTAACGTCAGAGCTCCAACTCTGTCGTGGAGCCATCTCTGGTCCCAGGTCAAAGAGGCTGGCTTCCGAGGGTGGTCTGTATAAGTGGCAGGTGTTGATATGGTCGGCGGTCTGCTCAGGGACACCGCACTGGCATGCCCTACTTCCGCATTGATGTGCCCAACCTCAGTTCGTAAGCAGTGTAGTCCATTGCTGGCGAGATAAGTCATCTCCTCCTACAGCGCTATCTCCTGGTTCCCAGGTGTAGCGATGCATGCAGGAGGGCCCGGCTGACTCCCACACTGGATATGTCCTCAGAGGTGGAGTTGAGCATCTCTTGTGCTGCCTTGTAGTAGAGGTGGTGGTGCTTGAGTCTGCTTGGAGGCGCTGGAGTTGTTGTGCAGGATGTGCCAGTCATGCTTTTGAGCTTTCCTGGCCAGGATGAGGGTGGCAGCCTCCCATCGGAGGAAGGCTGGCGCTATTCCCGCAAGGACTGGCAAGAGGAACACAGGGGTGGGCTTCAGGCATCCTTTTTATTTTATAATTGTCAATTGTTTCATTGAATGAAACACACGCATACACGCACGCACGCGTGCATTAACATCCACACCACCACAACTAATTAATATCTGTTAATTTATGTCACTAGAAGAGTGACACAAATTCAACGTTTGCCACCTGAAAAGTACTACGAAAAGAGGTTAATCAAACAGAAACGACAACATTTGGCCAACCTGGCGGGAAGGAAAGTACAAGATAGGGAAAACATTTGGCCAACCTGGCGGGAAGGAAACAACCTTGGGAAGGAAACAAGATATTCAACAGTTGGTACTTTGAAGAGATGTGAAGAGATGAAATCTGAAACCTGAAACTAGAGAAGAGAGAAAACTAGACTAAAGACCTTGGTACAGGAGGCCGGGTAGCAGAGCACAATGGACGGGGGTCCCACGAGGGACCGCTGGGTACGACCCGGTTCCTGCACAACCCAGTTCCTGCACGACCCGCCTGCCCATTATGCCTGATTATCCCAGATTCAACCCATACCCCGGGGAGAACTACACTATAACTGACGTAGATCCAGCGTCGTCCAGCTCGTAGATTTAATGTTGTCAACGTCGGGCCCCAAATTCAACATGCTCGTAGATTACACGTCGCGTCGGGCCAATCAAAAACAGATTCAACACACACACACGGCAAACACACTCGCACACACAGACACAGACAACCCCCCCCCCCCCCCCACACACACACACACACACACACACACACACACACACACCCACACACACCCATAGGCCCATCACAATTACAACATAAGTATTTGTGATAATCGCAATACTTTTGGGATAATAGTCATAATTGCTCCCATGTTAGAAAGTAGTGGAAGTAGCAGATCTAGGAGCTCAAAACTGTTTTGATCTCGTAGATCTGCTACTTTCACAATTCATGTATTTTTTGTAATTTAAACAATTTATTAATACTTGTGACGGGCCTAATGTACCTCAATGTACCCAGGCTCCAGGTTTTCATCATTTTTGATGATTTGACAAAAAAAACGATGGGTTATAGCCCATGTTTTTGAAATTTTGAAGAAAAAAAATCCAGGCCCATGAATTAGAGGATAAAGCTCACATGTTACCCAAATAGTTGAATACACAAAAGCTAAGGCACTGGTGTCGTACTTCTGGTTTACCGGAACGGGGTTCAACTCCCTGCAGTGCCCTGCTCAATGTGTTGTATTTACCGGAAAAATTGAGTGTTGCGGAGGATGAGAAACATTAGCAAATTACGGAGTGTTGCGGAGGATGAGAAACATTAGCAAATTACGGAGTGTTGCAGAAAAATTGCGGAAAACGATGGGTTATAGCAGGGATACTCAAATAGATTTACCTGTGGGCCACATTACAAAAATGGCAAGGGGCCAGGGGCCAGTAGATAAAATTACGACATTAATGATACTTGATAACTTCTCTCTTTCAATTGCTTTATTTTCGCAAAATGTATCAAAGTACAATGTGCATGCACACAATATGTAAATAAATAAATGTGTTACATTTTCTTGCATAAACACAAAGAGTTGTTTCCATAACTGCACAAATTATTGCACATAACATGAGTAGCTGTTATAATATAACATAATAACATAACATGAGTAGCTCTTTGCCTGCCTGCCAGCCAGCAAGTTGGTTAACAGAAAATAAATTGTTATGGCCGAGTAAAATAAAATACAATAAACACAATTTGCCTGAAAATAGATTACCCAGCTATGACCTTTTTCATGAAAAAAAAATGAGTAGTGATATGGCTGACTGAGTAAAATAAAACAATCTACCTGAAAATAGATAGCTATAAGTGAAGAGCAATTTCCGCAATTACCATTTCCGCAGTTTCCATTTCCACCATTTCCGCAATTTCCGAAATTTTCATTTCCGCAATTCCGCAATTTCCGCAATACCGCAATTTCCGCAATTACCATTTCCGCAATTTCCGCAATTCCGCAATTTCCAGAAAGTATTTAATAAAGCATTACAAGATATCTTACACAGGGGAATGCAGGTAAGAATCAGGCATGAATCAGAATGACATCAAAGTCAACACATGAACAGGCAGGACATCTGTGACACAGGTTATGAACTGACAATGAGTGTTTGTACTGAGTCCAGTTTTATAGTGAGCAGGTTGATTGGAGAAGTGTTCACTGCTGGGCTGATGAGGTAGTTGACAGGTGTGTAAATGGAACTGGGTGAACTGGGTGTGCTTGAATGGGATATGGGAGGCCAGTGTGGAGACTGAGGGAGAGACAGAATGTGACAGAGTTGCATTTTATGTATGAAATGTGCTATATAAATAAAGTTTACACCACTGACTGGGCCGGACCCTGCGCGCAGGGTCCGGCCCATTCCTCTCTGTTATGTCATATGACGAGCATTTAACTTTTAATATCACAATTATTGTAGCTAATCTTTAACTGAATCTGGAAGTATTCCTTTATTAAATGATTCTTCATAGTCTGGAATTGTAACTGATCAATTTTCTTTTGTGACTTTCGCCTTTATTTTATATGGAGGGACAGTCAGTGGTGTAAACTTTATTTATATAGCACATTTCATACATAAAATGCAACTCTGTCACATTCTGTCTCTCCCTCAGTCTCCACACTGGCCTCCCATATCCCATTCCAGCACACCCAGTTCCATTTACACACCTGTCAACTACCTAATCAGCCCAGCAGTGAACACTTCTCCAATCAACCTGCTCACTATAAAACTGGACTCAGTACAAACACTCATTGTCAGTTCATAACCTGTGTCACAGATGTCCTGCCTGTTCATGTGTTGACTTTGATGTCATTCTGATTCATGCCTGATTCCTACCTGCATTCCCCTGTGTAAGATATCTCGTAATTCTTTATTAAATACTTTATTATTATACTCTAGTTTGTTGTGACTTTGCTCCTGGGTTCAACTCTGTCTGCATCCTTGACAACTAAAGTACTTCACATATTAAACTTTATTTATATAGCACATGTCATACATAAAATGCAACTCAAAGTACTTCACATGAAAATAAAATAAAAAATAACAAGCAGCGGAATGCCAGAAACAAAAAGTAGGTCAATCTACAATTAGCAAATAAAAATAGCAATACAAAACTAAAACATTAAAAATGGTAAGGAAATTTGTATTGGATAATACATTTTAAATTGATATTATTAGATATTCACATTTTTGAACATGGGCTATAGCCCCTACCGTACGGCATACTATAGCACGCCGTTTTTCATCAATTTTGAGGATTTGAAGAAAATTCAAAATTTCAAAAAACATGGGTTATAGCCCATCGTTTTTTGAATTTTTGAAAAAATGTTATCCTCATTTTTCATCATTTTTGAACATGGGCTATAGCCCCTACCGTACGTCATACTATAGCACGCCGTTTTTCATCATTTTTGAGGATTTGAAGAAAATTCAAAATTTCAATAAACATGGGTTATAGCCCATCGTTTTTTGAATTTTTGAAAAAAATGTTATCCTCATTTTTCATCATTTTTGAACATGGGCTATAGCCCCTACTGTACGGCATACTATAGCACGCCGTTTTTCATCATTTTTGAGGATTTGAAGAAAATTCAAAATTTCAAAAAACATGGGTTATAGCCCATCGTTTTTTGAATTTTTGAAAAAAATGTTATCCTCATTTTTCATCATTTTTGAACATGGGCTATAGCCCCTACCGTACGGCATACTATAGCACGCCGTTTTTCATCATTTTTGAGGATTTGAAGAAAATTCAAAATTTCAAAAAACATGGGTTATAGCCCATCGTTTTTTGAATTTTTGAAAAAAATGTTATCCTCATTTTTCATCATTTTTGAACATGGGCTATAGCCCCTACCGTACGGCATACTATAGCACGCCGTTTTTCATCATTTTTGAGGATTTGAAGAAAATTCAAAATTTCAAAAAACATGGGTTATAGCCCATTGTTTTTTGAATTTTTGAAAAAAATGTTATCCTCATTTTTCATCATTTTTGAACATGGGCTATAGCCCCTACCGTACGGCATACTATAGCACGCCGTTTTTCATCATTTCTGAGGATTTGAAGAAAATTCAAAATTTCAAAAAACATGGGTTATAGCCCATCGTTTTTTGAATTTTTGAAAAAAATGTTATCCTCATTTTTCATCATTTTTTAACATGGGCTATAGCCCCTACCGTACGGCATACTATAGCACGCCGTTTTTCATCATTTTTGAGGATTTGAAGAAAATTCAAAATTTCAAAAAACATGGGTTATAGCCCATCGTTTTTTGAATTTTTGAAAAAAATGTTATCCTCATTTTTCATCATTTTTGAACATGGGCTATAGCTCCTACCGTACGGCATACTATAGCACGCCGTTTTTCATCATTTTTGAGGATTTGAAGAAAATTCAAAATTTCAAAAAACATGGGTTATAGCCCATCGTTTTTTGAATTTTTGAAAAAAATGTTATCCTCATTTTTCATCATTTTTGAACATGGGCTATAGCCCCTACCGTACGGCATACTATAGCACGCCGTTTTTCATCATTTTTGAGGATTTGAAGAAAATTCAAAATTTCAAAAAACATGGGTTATAGCCCATCGTTTTTTGAATTTTTGAAAAAAATGTTATCCTCATTTTTCATCATTTTTGAACATGGGCTATAGCCCCTACCGTACGGCATACTATAGCACGCCGTTTTTCATAATTTTTGAGGATTTGAAGAAAATTCAAAATTTCAAAAAACATGGGTTATAGCCCATCGTTTTTTGAATTTTTGAAAAAAATGTTATCCTCATTTTTCATCATTTTTGAACATGGGCTGTAGCCCCTACCGTACGGCATACTATAGCACGCCGTTTTTCATCATTTTTGAGGATTTGAAGAAAATTCAAAATTTCAAAAAACATGGGTTATAGCCCATCGTTTTTTGAATTTTTGAAAAAAATGTTATCCTCATTTTTCATCATTTTTGAACATGGGCTATAGCCCCTACCGTACGGCATACTATAGCACGCCGTTTTTCATCATTTTTGAGGATTTGAAGAAAATTCAAAATTTCAAAAAACATGGGTTATAGCCCATCGTTTTTTTAATTTTTGAAAAAAATGTTATCCTCATTTTTCATCATTTTTGAACATGGGCTATAGCCCCTACCGTACGGCATACTATAGCACGCCGTTTTTCATCATTTTTGAGGATTTTAAGAAAATTCAAAATTTCAAAAAACATGGGTTATAGCCCATCGTTCTTTGAATTTTTGAAAAAAATGTTATCCTCATTTTTCATCATTTTTGAACATGGGCTATAGCCCCTACCGTACGGCATACTATAGCACGCCGTTTTTCATCATTTTTGAGGATTTGAAGAAAATTCAAAATTTCAAAAAACATGGGTTATAGCCCATCGTTTTTTTTATTTTTGAAAAAAATGTTATCCTCATTTTTCATCATTTTTGAACATGGGCTATAGCCCCTACCGTACGGCATACTATAGCACGCCGTTTTTCATCATTTTTGAGGATTTGAAGAAAATTCAAAATTTCAAAAAACATGGGTTATAGCCCATCGTTTTTTGAATTTTTGAAAAAAATGTTATCCTCATTTTTCATCATTTTTGAACATGGGCTATAGCCCCTACCGTACGTCATACTATAGCACGCCGTTTTTCATCATTTTTGAGGATTTGAAGAAAATTCAAAATTTCAATAAACATGGGTTATAGCCCATCGTTTTTTGAATTTTTGAAAAAAATGTTATCCTCATTTTTCATCATTTTTGAACATGGGCTATAGCCCCTACTGTACGGCATACTATAGCACGCCGTTTTTCATCATTTTTGAGGATTTGAAGAAAATTCAAAATTTCAAAAAACATGGGTTATAGCCCATCGTTTTTTGAATTTTTGAAAAAAATGTTATCCTCATTTTTCATCATTTTTGAACATGGGCTATAGCCCCTACCGTACGGCATACTATAGCACGCCGTTTTTCATCATTTTTGAGGATTTGAAGAAAATTCAAAATTTCAAAAAACATGGGTTATAGCCCATCGTTTTTTGAATTTTTGAAAAAAATGTTATCCTCATTTTTCATCATTTTTGAACATGGGCTATAGCCCCTACCGTACGGCATACTATAGCACGCCGTTTTTCATCATTTTTGAGGATTTGAAGAAAATTCAAAATTTCAAAAAACATGGGTTATAGCCCATTGTTTTTTGAATTTTTGAAAAAAATGTTATCCTCATTTTTCATCATTTTTGAACATGGGCTATAGCCCCTACCGTACGGCATACTATAGCACGCCGTTTTTCATCATTTTTGAGGATTTGAAGAAAATTCAAAATTTCAAAAAACATGGGTTATAGCCCATCGTTTTTTTAATTTTTGAAAAAAATGTTATCCTCATTTTTCATCATTTTTGAACATGGGCTATAGCCCCTACCGTACGGCATACTATAGCACGCCGTTTTTCATCATTTCTGAGGATTTGAAGAAAATTCAAAATTTCAAAAAACATGGGTTATAGCCCATCGTTTTTTGAATTTTTGAAAAAAATGTTATCCTCATTTTTCATCATTTTTGAACATGGGCTATAGCCCCTACCGTACGGCATACTATAGCACGCCGTTTTTCATCATTTTTGAGGATTTGAAGAAAATTCAAAATTTCAAAAAACATGGGTTATAGCCCATTGTTTTTTGAATTTTTGAAAAAAATGTTATCCTCATTTTTCATCATTTTTGAACATGGGCTATAGCCCCTACCGTACGGCATACTATAGCACGCCGTTTTTCATCATTTTTGAGGATTTTAAGAAAATTCAAAATTTCAAAAAACATGGGTTATAGCCCATCGTTTTTTTAATTTTTGAAAAAAATGTTATCCTCATTTTTCATCATTTTTGAACATGGGCTATAGCCCCTACCGTACGGCATACTATAGCACGCCGTTTTTCATCATTTTTGAGGATTTGAAGAAAATTCAAAATTTCAAAAAACATGGGTTATAGCCCATCGTTTTTTTAATTTTTGAAAAAAATGTTATCCTCATTTTTCATCATTTTTGAACATGGGCTATAGCCCCTACCGTACGGCATACTATAGCACGCCGTTTTTCATCATTTCTGAGGATTTGAAGAAAATTCAAAATTTCAAAAAACATGGGTTATAGCCCATCGTTTTTTGAATTTTTGAAAAAAATGTTATCCTCATTTTTCATCATTTTTGAACATGGGCTATAGCCCCTACCGTACGGCATACTATAGCACGCCGTTTTTCATCATTTTTGAGGATTTGAAGAAAATTCAAAATTTCAAAAAACATGGGTTATAGCCCATTGTTTTTTGAATTTTTGAAAAAAATGTTATCCTCATTTTTCATCATTTTTGAACATGGGCTATAGCCCCTACCGTACGGCATACTATAGCACGCCGTTTTTCATCATTTTTGAGGATTTTAAGAAAATTCAAAATTTCAAAAAACATGGGTTATAGCCCATCGTTTTTTTAATTTTTGAAAAAAATGTTATCCTCATTTTTCATCATTTTTGAACATGGGCTATAGCCCCTACCGTACGGCATACTATAGCACGCCGTTTTTCATCATTTTTGAGGATTTGAAGAAAATTCAAAATTTCAAAAAACATGGGTTATAGCCCATCGTTTTTTGAATTTTTGAAAAAAATGTTATCCTCATTTTTCATCATTTTTGAACATGGGCTATAGCCCCTACCGTACGGCATACTATAGCACGCCGTTTTTCATCATTTTTGAGGATTTGAAGAAAATTCAAAATTTCAAAAAACATGGGTTATAGCCCATCGTTTTTTGAATTTTTGAAAAAAATGTTATCCTCATTTTTCATCATTTTTGAACATGGGCTATAGCCCCTACCGTACGGCATACTATAGCACGCCGTTTTTCATCATTTTTGAGGATTTGAAGAAAATTCAAAATTTCAAAAAACATGGGTTATAGCCCATCGTTTTTTTAATTTTTGAAAAAAATGTTATCCTCATTTTTCATCATTTTTGAACATGGGCTATAGCCCCTACCGTACGGCATACTATAGCACGCCGTTTTTCATCATTTTTGAGGATTTGAAGAAAATTCAAAATTTCAAAAAACATGGGTTATAGCCCATCGTTTTTTTAATTTTTGAAAAAAATGTTATCCTCATTTTTCATCATTTTTGAACATGGGCTATAGCCCCTACCGTACGGCATACTATAGCACGCCGTTTTTCATCATTTCTGAGGATTTGAAGAAAATTCAAAATTTCAAAAAACATGGGTTATAGCCCATCGTTTTTTGAATTTTTGAAAAAAATGTTATCCTCATTTTTCATCATTTTTGAACATGGGCTATAGCCCCTACCGTACGGCATACTATAGCACGCCGTTTTTCATCATTTTTGAGGATTTGAAGAAAATTCAAAATTTCAAAAAACATGGGTTATAGCCCATCGTTTTTTGAATTTTTGAAAAAAATGTTATCCTCATTTTTCATCATTTTTGAACATGGGCTATAGCTCCTACCGTACGGCATACTATAGCACGCCGTTTTTCATCATTTTTGAGGATTTGAAGAAAATTCAAAATTTCAAAAAACATGGGTTATAGCCCATCGTTTTTTTAATTTTTGAAAAAAATGTTATCCTCATTTTTCATCATTTTTGAACATGGGCTATAGCCCCTACCGTACGGCATACTATAGCACGCCGTTTTTCATCATTTTTGAGGATTTGAAGAAAATTCAAAATTTCAAAAAACATGGGTTATAGCCCATCGTTTTTTGAATTTTTGAAAAAAATGTTATCCTCATTTTTCATCATTTTTGAACATGGGCTATAGCCCCTACCGTACGGCATACTATAGCACGCCGTTTTTCATAATTTTTGAGGATTTGAAGAAAATTCAAAATTTCAAAAAACATGGGTTATAGCCCATCGTTTTTTGAATTTTTGAAAAAAATGTTATCCTCATTTTTCATCATTTTTGAACATGGGCTGTAGCCCCTACCGTACGGCATACTATAGCACGCCGTTTTTCATCATTTTTGAGGATTTGAAGAAAATTCAAAATTTCAAAAAACATGGGTTATAGCCCATCGTTTTTTGAATTTTTGAAAAAAATGTTATCCTCATTTTTCATCATTTTTGAACATGGGCTATAGCTCCTACCGTACGGCATACTATAGCACGCCGTTTTTCATCATTTTTGAGGATTTGAAGAAAATTCAAAATTTCAAAAAACATGGGTTATAGCCCATCGTTTTTTGAATTTTTGAAAAAAATGTTATCCTCATTTTTCATCATTTTTGAACATGGGCTATAGCCCCTACCGTACGGCATACTATAGCACGCCGTTTTTCATCATTTTTGAGGATTTGAAGAAAATTCAAAATTTCAAAAAACATGGGTTATAGCCCATCGTTTTTTGAATTTTTGAAAAAAATGTTATCCTCATTTTTCATCATTTTTGAACATGGGCTATAGCCCCTACCGTACGGCATACTATAGCACGCCGTTTTTCATAATTTTTGAGGATTTGAAGAAAATTCAAAATTTCAAAAAACATGGGTTATAGCCCATCGTTTTTTGAATTTTTGAAAAAAATGTTATCCTCATTTTTCATCATTTTTGAACATGGGCTGTAGCCCCTACCGTACGGCATACTATAGCACGCCGTTTTTCATCATTTTTGAGGATTTGAAGAAAATTCAAAATTTCAAAAAACATGGGTTATAGCCCATCGTTTTTTGAATTTTTGAAAAAAATGTTATCCTCATTTTTCATCATTTTTGAACATGGGCTATAGCCCCTACCGTACGGCATACTATAGCACGCCGTTTTTCATCATTTTTGAGGATTTGAAGAAAATTCAAAATTTCAAAAAACATGGGTTATAGCCCATCGTTTTTTGAATTTTTGAAAAAAATGTTATCCTCATTTTTCATCATTTTTGAACATGGGCTATAGCCCCTACCGTACGGCATACTATAGCACGCCGTTTTTCATCATTTTTGAGGATTTGAAGAAAATTCAAAATTTCAAAAAACATGGGTTATAGCCCATCGTTTTTTTAATTTTTGAAAAAAATGTTATCCTCATTTTTCATCATTTTTGAACATGGGCTATAGCCCCTACCGTACGGCATACTATAGCACGCCGTTTTTCATCATTTTTGAGGATTTTAAGAAAATTCAAAATTTCAAAAAACATGGGTTATAGCCCATCGTTCTTTGAATTTTTGAAAAAAATGTTATCCTCATTTTTCATCATTTTTGAACATGGGCTATAGCCCCTACCGTACGGCATACTATAGCACGCCGTTTTTCATCATTTTTGAGGATTTGAAGAAAATTCAAAATTTCA
This sequence comes from Protomyctophum bolini, assembly GCF_963924005.1. Taxonomy (NCBI): domain Eukaryota; kingdom Metazoa; phylum Chordata; class Actinopteri; order Myctophiformes; family Myctophidae; genus Protomyctophum; species Protomyctophum bolini. The sequence continues at coordinate 29,481,102 of NC_137869.1, read as the reverse complement.
AAAAACATGGGTTATAGCCCATCGTTTTTTTAATTTTTGAAAAAAATGTTATCCTCATTTTTCATCATTTTTGAACATGGGCTATAGCCCCTACCGTACGGCATACTATAGCACGCCGTTTTTCATCATTTTTGAGGATTTGAAGAAAATTCAAAATTTCAAAAAACATGGGTTATAGCCCATCGTTTTTTGAATTTTTGAAAAAAATGTTATCCTCATTTTTCATCATTTTTGAACATGGGCTATAGCCCCTACCGTACGTCATACTATAGCACGCCGTTTTTCATCATTTTTGAGGATTTGAAGAAAATTCAAAATTTCAATAAACATGGGTTATAGCCCATCGTTTTTTGAATTTTTGAAAAAAATGTTATCCTCATTTTTCATCATTTTTGAACATGGGCTATAGCCCCTACTGTACGGCATACTATAGCACGCCGTTTTTCATCATTTTTGAGGATTTGAAGAAAATTCAAAATTTCAAAAAACATGGGTTATAGCCCATCGTTTTTTGAATTTTTGAAAAAAATGTTATCCTCATTTTTCATCATTTTTGAACATGGGCTATAGCCCCTACCGTACGGCATACTATAGCACGCCGTTTTTCATCATTTTTGAGGATTTGAAGAAAATTCAAAATTTCAAAAAACATGGGTTATAGCCCATCGTTTTTTGAATTTTTGAAAAAAATGTTATCCTCATTTTTCATCATTTTTGAACATGGGCTATAGCCCCTACCGTACGGCATACTATAGCACGCCGTTTTTCATCATTTTTGAGGATTTGAAGAAAATTCAAAATTTCAAAAAACATGGGTTATAGCCCATTGTTTTTTGAATTTTTGAAAAAAATGTTATCCTCATTTTTCATCATTTTTGAACATGGGCTATAGCCCCTACCGTACGGCATACTATAGCACGCCGTTTTTCATCATTTTTGAGGATTTGAAGAAAATTCAAAATTTCAAAAAACATGGGTTATAGCCCATCGTTTTTTTAATTTTTGAAAAAAATGTTATCCTCATTTTTCATCATTTTTGAACATGGGCTATAGCCCCTACCGTACGGCATACTATAGCACGCCGTTTTTCATCATTTCTGAGGATTTGAAGAAAATTCAAAATTTCAAAAAACATGGGTTATAGCCCATCGTTTTTTGAATTTTTGAAAAAAATGTTATCCTCATTTTTCATCATTTTTGAACATGGGCTATAGCCCCTACCGTACGGCATACTATAGCACGCCGTTTTTCATCATTTTTGAGGATTTGAAGAAAATTCAAAATTTCAAAAAACATGGGTTATAGCCCATTGTTTTTTGAATTTTTGAAAAAAATGTTATCCTCATTTTTCATCATTTTTGAACATGGGCTATAGCCCCTACCGTACGGCATACTATAGCACGCCGTTTTTCATCATTTTTGAGGATTTGAAGAAAATTCAAAATTTCAAAAAACATGGGTTATAGCCCATCGTTTTTTTAATTTTTGAAAAAAATGTTATCCTCATTTTTCATCATTTTTGAACATGGGCTATAGCCCCTACCGTACGGCATACTATAGCACGCCGTTTTTCATCATTTCTGAGGATTTGAAGAAAATTCAAAATTTCAAAAAACATGGGTTATAGCCCATCGTTTTTTGAATTTTTGAAAAAAATGTTATCCTCATTTTTCATCATTTTTGAACATGGGCTATAGCCCCTACCGTACGGCATACTATAGCACGCCGTTTTTCATCATTTTTGAGGATTTGAAGAAAATTCAAAATTTCAAAAAACATGGGTTATAGCCCATCGTTTTTTGAATTTTTGAAAAAAATGTTATCCTCATTTTTCATCATTTTTGAACATGGGCTATAGCTCCTACCGTACGGCATACTATAGCACGCCGTTTTTCATCATTTTTGAGGATTTGAAGAAAATTCAAAATTTCAAAAAACATGGGTTATAGCCCATCGTTTTTTTAATTTTTGAAAAAAATGTTATCCTCATTTTTCATCATTTTTGAACATGGGCTATAGCCCCTACCGTACGGCATACTATAGCACGCCGTTTTTCATCATTTTTGAGGATTTGAAGAAAATTCAAAATTTCAAAAAACATGGGTTATAGCCCATCGTTTTTTGAATTTTTGAAAAAAATGTTATCCTCATTTTTCATCATTTTTGAACATGGGCTATAGCCCCTACCGTACGGCATACTATAGCACGCCGTTTTTCATAATTTTTGAGGATTTGAAGAAAATTCAAAATTTCAAAAAACATGGGTTATAGCCCATCGTTTTTTGAATTTTTGAAAAAAATGTTATCCTCATTTTTCATCATTTTTGAACATGGGCTGTAGCCCCTACCGTACGGCATACTATAGCACGCCGTTTTTCATCATTTTTGAGGATTTGAAGAAAATTCAAAATTTCAAAAAACATGGGTTATAGCCCATCGTTTTTTGAATTTTTGAAAAAAATGTTATCCTCATTTTTCATCATTTTTGAACATGGGCTATAGCCCCTACCGTACGGCATACTATAGCACGCCGTTTTTCATCATTTTTGAGGATTTGAAGAAAATTCAAAATTTCAAAAAACATGGGTTATAGCCCATCGTTTTTTGAATTTTTGAAAAAAATGTTATCCTCATTTTTCATCATTTTTGAACATGGGCTATAGCCCCTACCGTACGGCATACTATAGCACGCCGTTTTTCATCATTTTTGAGGATTTGAAGAAAATTCAAAATTTCAAAAAACATGGGTTATAGCCCATCGTTTTTTTAATTTTTGAAAAAAATGTTATCCTCATTTTTCATCATTTTTGAACATGGGCTATAGCCCCTACCGTACGGCATACTATAGCACGCCGTTTTTCATCATTTTTGAGGATTTGAAGAAAATTCAAAATTTCAAAAAACATGGGTTATAGCCCATCGTTTTTTTAATTTTTGAAAAAAATGTTATCCTCATTTTTCATCATTTTTGAACATGGGCTATAGCCCCTACCGTACGGCATACTATAGCACGCCGTTTTTCATCATTTCTGAGGATTTGAAGAAAATTCAAAATTTCAAAAAACATGGGTTATAGCCCATCGTTTTTTGAATTTTTGAAAAAAATGTTATCCTCATTTTTCATCATTTTTGAACATGGGCTATAGCCCCTACCGTACGGCATACTATAGCACGCCGTTTTTCATCATTTTTGAGGATTTTAAGAAAATTCAAAATTTCAAAAAACATGGGTTATAGCCCATCGTTCTTTGAATTTTTGAAAAAAATGTTATCCTCATTTTTCATCATTTTTGAACATGGGCTATAGCCCCTACTGTACGGCATACTATAGCACGCCGTTTTTCATCATTTTTGAGGATTTGAAGAAAATTCAAAATTTCAAAAAACATGGGTTATAGCCCATCGTTTTTTGAATTTTTGAAAAAAATGTTATCCTCATTTTTCATCATTTTTGAACATGGGCTATAGCCCCTACCGTACGGCATACTATAGCACGCCGTTTTTCATCATTTTTGAGGATTTGAAGAAAATTCAAAATTTCAAAAAACATGGGTTATAGCCCATCGTTTTTTGAATTTTTGAAAAAAATGTTATCCTCATTTTTCATCATTTTTGAACATGGGCTATAGCCCCTACCGTACGGCATACTATAGCACGCCGTTTTTCATCATTTTTGAGGATTTGAAGAAAATTCAAAATTTCAAAAAACATGGGTTATAGCCCATTGTTTTTTGAATTTTTGAAAAAAATGTTATCCTCATTTTTCATCATTTTTGAACATGGGCTATAGCCCCTACCGTACGGCATACTATAGCACGCCGTTTTTCATCATTTTTGAGGATTTGAAGAAAATTCAAAATTTCAAAAAACATGGGTTATAGCCCATCGTTTTTTTAATTTTTGAAAAAAATGTTATCCTCATTTTTCATCATTTTTGAACATGGGCTATAGCCCCTACCGTACGGCATACTATAGCACGCCGTTTTTCATCATTTCTGAGGATTTGAAGAAAATTCAAAATTTCAAAAAACATGGGTTATAGCCCATCGTTTTTTGAATTTTTGAAAAAAATGTTATCCTCATTTTTCATCATTTTTGAACATGGGCTATAGCCCCTACCGTACGGCATACTATAGCACGCCGTTTTTCATCATTTTTGAGGATTTGAAGAAAATTCAAAATTTCAAAAAACATGGGTTATAGCCCATTGTTTTTTGAATTTTTGAAAAAAATGTTATCCTCATTTTTCATCATTTTTGAACATGGGCTATAGCCCCTACCGTACGGCATACTATAGCACGCCGTTTTTCATCATTTTTGAGGATTTGAAGAAAATTCAAAATTTCAAAAAACATGGGTTATAGCCCATCGTTTTTTTAATTTTTGAAAAAAATGTTATCCTCATTTTTCATCATTTTTGAACATGGGCTATAGCCCCTACCGTACGGCATACTATAGCACGCCGTTTTTCATCATTTCTGAGGATTTGAAGAAAATTCAAAATTTCAAAAAACATGGGTTATAGCCCATCGTGTTTTGAATTTTTGAAAAAAATGTTATCCTCATTTTTCATCATTTTTGAACATGGGCTATAGCCCCTACCGTACGGCATACTATAGCACGCCGTTTTTCATCATTTTTGAGGATTTGAAGAAAATTCAAAATTTCAAAAAACATGGGTTATAGCCCATCGTTTTTTGAATTTTTGAAAAAAATGTTATCCTCATTTTTCATCATTTTTGAACATGGGCTATAGCTCCTACCGTACGGCATACTATAGCACGCCGTTTTTCATCATTTTTGAGGATTTGAAGAAAATTCAAAATTTCAAAAAACATGGGTTATAGCCCATCGTTTTTTTAATTTTTGAAAAAAATGTTATCCTCATTTTTCATCATTTTTGAACATGGGCTATAGCCCCTACCGTACGGCATACTATAGCACGCCGTTTTTCATCATTTTTGAGGATTTGAAGAAAATTCAAAATTTCAAAAAACATGGGTTATAGCCCATCGTTTTTTGAATTTTTGAAAAAAATGTTATCCTCATTTTTCATCATTTTTGAACATGGGCTATAGCCCCTACCGTACGGCATACTATAGCACGCCGTTTTTCATAATTTTTGAGGATTTGAAGAAAATTCAAAATTTCAAAAAACATGGGTTATAGCCCATCGTTTTTTGAATTTTTGAAAAAAATGTTATCCTCATTTTTCATCATTTTTGAACATGGGCTGTAGCCCCTACCGTACGGCATACTATAGCACGCCGTTTTTCATCATTTTTGAGGATTTGAAGAAAATTCAAAATTTCAAAAAACATGGGTTATAGCCCATCGTTTTTTGAATTTTTGAAAAAAATGTTATCCTCATTTTTCATCATTTTTGAACATGGGCTATAGCCCCTACCGTACGGCATACTATAGCACGCCGTTTTTCATCATTTTTGAGGATTTGAAGAAAATTCAAAATTTCAAAAAACATGGGTTATAGCCCATCGTTTTTTGAATTTTTGAAAAAAATGTTATCCTCATTTTTCATCATTTTTGAACATGGGCTATAGCCCCTACCGTACGGCATACTATAGCACGCCGTTTTTCATCATTTTTGAGGATTTGAAGAAAATTCAAAATTTCAAAAAACATGGGTTATAGCCCATCGTTTTTTTAATTTTTGAAAAAAATGTTATCCTCATTTTTCATCATTTTTGAACATGGGCTATAGCCCCTACCGTACGGCATACTATAGCACGCCGTTTTTCATCATTTTTGAGGATTTGAAGAAAATTCAAAATTTCAAAAAACATGGGTTATAGCCCATCGTTTTTTTAATTTTTGAAAAAAATGTTATCCTCATTTTTCATCATTTTTGAACATGGGCTATAGCCCCTACCGTACGGCATACTATAGCACGCCGTTTTTCATCATTTCTGAGGATTTGAAGAAAATTCAAAATTTCAAAAAACATGGGTTATAGCCCATCGTTTTTTGAATTTTTGAAAAAAATGTTATCCTCATTTTTCATCATTTTTGAACATGGGCTATAGCCCCTACCGTACGGCATACTATAGCACGCCGTTTTTCATCATTTTTGAGGATTTGAAGAAAATTCAAAATTTCAAAAAACATGGGTTATAGCCCATCGTTTTTTGAATTTTTGAAAAAAATGTTATCCTCATTTTTCATCATTTTTGAACATGGGCTATAGCTCCTACCGTACGGCATACTATAGCACGCCGTTTTTCATCATTTTTGAGGATTTGAAGAAAATTCAAAATTTCAAAAAACATGGGTTATAGCCCATCGTTTTTTTAATTTTTGAAAAAAATGTTATCCTCATTTTTCATCATTTTTGAACATGGGCTATAGCCCCTACCGTACGGCATACTATAGCACGCCGTTTTTCATCATTTTTGAGGATTTGAAGAAAATTCAAAATTTCAAAAAACATGGGTTATAGCCCATCGTTTTTTGAATTTTTGAAAAAAATGTTATCCTCATTTTTCATCATTTTTGAACATGGGCTATAGCCCCTACCGTACGGCATACTATAGCACGCCGTTTTTCATAATTTTTGAGGATTTGAAGAAAATTCAAAATTTCAAAAAACATGGGTTATAGCCCATCGTTTTTTGAATTTTTGAAAAAAATGTTATCCTCATTTTTCATCATTTTTGAACATGGGCTGTAGCCCCTACCGTACGGCATACTATAGCACGCCGTTTTTCATCATTTTTGAGGATTTGAAGAAAATTCAAAATTTCAAAAAACATGGGTTATAGCCCATCGTTTTTTGAATTTTTGAAAAAAATGTTATCCTCATTTTTCATCATTTTTGAACATGGGCTATAGCCCCTACCGTACGGCATACTATAGCACGCCGTTTTTCATCATTTTTGAGGATTTGAAGAAAATTCAAAATTTCAAAAAACATGGGTTATAGCCCATCGTTTTTTGAATTTTTGAAAAAAATGTTATCCTCATTTTTCATCATTTTTGAACATGGGCTATAGCCCCTACCGTACGGCATACTATAGCACGCCGTTTTTCATCATTTTTGAGGATTTGAAGAAAATTCAAAATTTCAAAAAACATGGGTTATAGCCCATCGTTTTTTTAATTTTTGAAAAAAATGTTATCCTCATTTTTCATCATTTTTGAACATGGGCTATAGCCCCTACCGTACGGCATACTATAGCACGCCGTTTTTCATCATTTTTGAGGATTTTAAGAAAATTCAAAATTTCAAAAAACATGGGTTATAGCCCATCGTTCTTTGAATTTTTGAAAAAAATGTTATCCTCATTTTTCATCATTTTTGAACATGGGCTATAGCCCCTACCGTACGGCATACTATAGCACGCCGTTTTTCATCATTTTTGAGGATTTGAAGAAAATTCAAAATTTAAAAAAACATGGGTTATAGCCCATCGTTTTTTTAATTTTTGAAAAAAATGTTATCCTCATTTTTCATCATTTTTGAACATGGGCTATAGCCCCTACCGTACGGCATACTATAGCACGCCGTTTTTCATCATTTTTGAGGATTTGAAGAAAATTCAAAATTTCAAAAAACATGGGTTATAGCCCATCGTTTTTTTAATTTTTGAAAAAAATGTTATCCTCATTTTTCATCATTTTTGAACATGGGCTATAGCCCCTACCGTACGGCATACTATAGCACGCCGTTTTTCATCATTTTTGAGGATTTTAAGAAAATTCAAAATTTCAAAAAACATGGGTTATAGCCCATCGTTCTTTGAATTTTTGAAAATAATGTTATCCTCATTTTTCATCATTTTTGAACATGGGCTATAGCCCCTACCGTACGGCATACTATAGCACGCCGTTTTTCATCATTTTTGAGGATTTGAAGAAAATTCAAAATTTAAAAAAACATGGGTTATAGCCCATCGTTTTTTTAATTTTTGAAAAAAATGTTATCCTCATTTTTCATCATTTTTGAACATGGGCTATAGCCCCTACCGTACGGCATACTATAGCACGCCGTTTTTCATCATTTTTGAGGATTTGAAGAAAATTCAAAATTTCAAAAAACATGGGTTATAGCCCATTGTTTTTTGAATTTTTGAAAAAAATGTTATCCTCATTTTTCATCATTTTTGAACATGGGCTATAGCCCCTACCGTACGGCATACTATAGCACGCCGTTTTTCATCATTTTTGAGGATTTGAAGAAAATTCAAAATTTCAAAAAACATGGGTTATAGCCCATCGTTTTTTGAATTTTTGAAAAAAATGTTATCCTCATTTTTCATCATTTTTGAACATGGGCTATAGCCCCTACCGTACGGCATACTATAGCACGCCGTTTTTCATCATTTTTGAGGATTTGAAGAAAATTCAAAATTTCAAAAAACATGGGTTATAGCCCATCGTTTTTTGAATTTTTGAAAAAAATGTTATCCTCATTTTTCATCATTTTTGAACATGGGCTATAGCCCCTACCGTACGGCATGCTATAGCACACCGTTTTTCATCATTTTTGAGGATTTGAAGAAAATTCAAAATTTCAAAAAACATGGGTTATAGCCCATTGTTTTTTGAATTTTTGAAAAAAATGTTATCCTCATTTTTCATCATTTTTGAACATGGGCTATAGCCCCTACCGTACGGCATACTATAGCACGCCGTTTTTCATCATTTTTGAGGATTTGAAGAAAATTCAAAATTTCAAAAAACATGGGTTATAGCCCATCGTTTTTTTAATTTTTGAAAAAAATGTTATCCTCATTTTTCATCATTTTTGAACATGGGCTATAGCCCCTACCGTACGGCATACTATAGCACGCCGTTTTTCATCATTTTTGAGGATTTGAAGAAAATTCAAAATTTCAAAAAACATGGGTTATAGCCCATCGTTTTTTGAATTTTTGAAAAAAATGTTATCCTCATTTTTCATCATTTTTGAACATGGGCTATAGCCCCTACCGTACGGCATACTATAGCACGCCGTTTTTCATCATTTTTGAGGATTTGAAGAAAATTCAAAATTTCAAAAAACATGGGTTATAGCCCATCGTTTTTTGAATTTTTGAAAAAAATGTTATCCTCATTTTTCATCATTTTTGAACATGGGCTATAGCCCCTACCGTACGGCATACTATAGCACGCCGTTTTTCATCATTTTTGAGGATTTGAAGAAAATTCAAAATTTCAAAAAACATGGGTTATAGCCCATTGTTTTTTGAATTTTTGAAAAAAATGTTATCCTCATTTTTCATCATTTTTGAACATGGGCTATAGCCCCTACCGTACGGCATACTATAGCACGCCGTTTTTCATCATTTTTGAGGATTTGAAGAAAATTCAAAATTTCAAAAAACATGGGTTATAGCCCATCGTTTTTTGAATTTTTGAAAAAAATGTTATCCTCATTTTTCATCATTTTTGAACATGGGCTATAGCCCCTACCGTACGGCATACTATAGCACGCCGTTTTTCATCATTTTTGAGGATTTGAAGAAAATTCAAAATTTCAAAAAACATGGGTTATAGCCCATTGTTTTTTGAATTTTTGAAAAAAATGTTATCCTCATTTTTCATCATTTTTGAACATGGGCTATAGCCCCTACCGTACGGCATACTATAGCACGCCGTTTTTCATCATTTTTGAGGATTTTAAGAAAATTCAAAATTTCAAAAAACATGGGTTATAGCCCATCGTTCTTTGAATTTTTGAAAAAAATGTTATCCTCATTTTTCATCATTTTTGAACATGGGCTATAGCCCCTACCGTACGGCATACTATAGCACGCCGTTTTTCATCATTTTTGAGGATTTGAAGAAAATTCAAAATTTCAAAAAACATGGGTTATAGCCCATCGTTTTTTTAATTTTTGAAAAAAATGTTATCCTCATTTTTCATCATTTTTGAACATGGGCTATAGCCCCTACCGTACGGCATACTATAGCACGCCGTTTTTCATCATTTTTGAGGATTTGAAGAAAATTCAAAATTTCAAAAAACATGGGTTATAGCCCATTGTTTTTTGAATTTTTGAAAAAAATGTTATCCTCATTTTTCATCATTTTTGAACATGGGCTATAGCCCCTACCGTACGGCATACTATAGCACGCCGTTTTTCATCATTTTTGAGGATTTGAAGAAAATTCAAAATTTCAAAAAACATGGGTTATAGCCCATCGTTTTTTGAATTTTTGAAAAAAATGTTATCCTCATTTTTCATCATTTTTGAACATGGGCTATAGCCCCTACCGTACGGCATACTATAGCACGCCGTTTTTCATCATTTTTGAGGATTTGAAGAAAATTCAAAATTTCAAAAAACATGGGTTATAGCCCATCGTTTTTTGAATTTTTGAAAAAAATGTTATCCTCATTTTTCATCATTTTTGAACATGGGCTATAGCCCCTACCGTACGGCATACTATAGCACACCGTTTTTCATCATTTTTGAGGATTTGAAGAAAATTCAAAATTTCAAAAAACATGGGTTATAGCCCATCGTTTTTTTAATTTTTGAAAAAAATGTTATCCTCATTTTTCATCATTTTTGAACATGGGCTATAGCCCCTACCGTACGGCATACTATAGCACGCCGTTTTTCATCATTTTTGAGGATTTGAAGAAAATTCAAAATTTCAAAAAACATGGGTTATAGCCCATTGTTTTTTGAATTTTTGAAAAAAATGTTATCCTCATTTTTCATCATTTTTGAACATGGGCTATAGCCCCTACCGTACGGCATACTATAGCACGCCGTTTTTCATCATTTTTGAGGATTTGAAGAAAATTCAAAATTTCAAAAAACATGGGTTATAGCCCATCGTTTTTTGAATTTTTGAAAAAAATGTTATCCTCATTTTTCATCATTTTTGAACATGGGCTATAGCCCCTACCGTACGGCATACTATAGCACGCCGTTTTTCATCATTTTTGAGGATTTGAAGAAAATTCAAAATTTCAAAAAACATGGGTTATAGCCCATCGTTTTTTGAATTTTTGAAAAAAATGTTATCCTCATTTTTCATCATTTTTGAACATGGGCTATAGCCCCTACCGTACGGCATACTATAGCACACCGTTTTTCATCATTTTTGAGGATTTGAAGAAAATTCAAAATTTCAAAAAACATGGGTTATAGCCCATTGTTTTTTGAATTTTTGAAAAAAATGTTATCCTCATTTTTCATCATTTTTGAACATGGGCTATAGCCCCTACCGTACGGCATACTATAGCACGCCGTTTTTCATCATTTTTGAGGATTTGAAGAAAATTCAAAATTTCAAAAAACATGGGTTATAGCCCATCGTTTTTTTAATTTTTGAAAAAAATGTTATCCTCATTTTTCATCATTTTTGAACATGGGCAATAGCCCCTACCGTACGGCATACTATAGCACGCCGTTTTTCATCATTTTTGAGGATTTGAAGAAAATTCAAAATTTCAAAAAACATGGGTTATAGCCCATCGTTTTTTGAATTTTTGAAAAAAATGTTATCCTCATTTTTCATCATTTTTGAACATGGGCTATAGCCCCTACCGTACGGCATACTATAGCACGCCGTTTTTCATCATTTTTGAGGATTTGAAGAAAATTCAAAATTTCAAAAAACATGGGTTATAGCCCATCGTTCTTTGAATTTTTGAAAAAAATGTTATCCTCATTTTTCATCATTTTTGAACATGGGCTATAGCCCCTACCGTACGGCATACTATAGCACGCCGTTTTTCATCATTTTTGAGGATTTGAAGAAAATTCAAAATTTCAAAAAACATGGGTTATAGCCCATTGTTTTTTGAATTTTTGAAAAAAATGTTATCCTCATTTTTCATCATTTTTGAACATGGGCTATAGCCCCTACCGTACGGCATACTATAGCACGCCGTTTTTCATCATTTTTGAGGATTTGAAGAAAATTCAAAATTTCAAAAAACATGGGTTATAGCCCATTGTTTTTTGAATTTTTGAAAAAAATGTTATCCTCATTTTTCATCATTTTTGAACATGGGCTATAGCCCCTACCGTACGGCATACTATAGCACGCCGTTTTTCATCATTTTTGAGGATTTGAAGAAAATTCAAAATTTCAAAAAACATGGGTTATAGCCCATCGTTTTTTGAATTTTTGAAAAAAATGTTATCCTCATTTTTCATCATTTTTGAACATGGGCTATAGCCCCTACCGTACGGCATACTATAGCACGCCGTTTTTCATCATTTTTGAGGATTTGAAGAAAATTCAAAATTTCAAAAAACATGGGTTATAGCCCATTGTTTTTTGAATTTTTGAAAAAAATGTTATCCTCATTTTTCATCATTTTTGAACATGGGCTATAGCCCCTACCGTACGGCATACTATAGCACGCCGTTTTTCATCATTTTTGAGGATTTGAAGAAAATTCAAAATTTCAAAAAACATGGGTTATAGCCCATCGTTTTTTGAATTTTTGAAAAAAATGTTATCCTCATTTTTCATCATTTTTGAACATGGGCTATAGCCCCTACCGTACGGCATACTATAGCACACCGTTTTTCATCATTTTTGAGGATTTGAAGAAAATTCAAAATTTCAAAAAACATGGGTTATAGCCCATTGTTTTTTGAATTTTTGAAAAAAATGTTATCCTCATTTTTCATCATTTTTGAACATGGGCTATAGCCCCTACCGTACGGCATACTATAGCACGCCGTTTTTCATCATTTTTGAGGATTTGAAGAAAATTCAAAATTTCAAAAAACATGGGTTATAGCCCATCGTTTTTTTAATTTTTGAAAAAAATGTTATCCTCATTTTTCATCATTTTTGAACATGGGCTATAGCCCCTACCGTACGGCATACTATAGCACGCCGTTTTTCATCATTTTTGAGGATTTGAAGAAAATTCAAAATTTCAAAAAACATGGGTTATAGCCCATCGTTTTTTGAATTTTTGAAAAAAATGTTATCCTCATTTTTCATCATTTTTGAACATGGGCTATAGCCCCTACCGTACGGCATACTATAGCACGCCGTTTTTCATCATTTTTGAGGATTTGAAGAAAATTCAAAATTTCAAAAAACATGGGTTATAGCCCATCGTTCTTTGAATTTTTGAAAAAAATGTTATCCTCATTTTTCATCATTTTTGAACATGGGCTATAGCCCCTACCGTACGGCATACTATAGCACGCCGTTTTTCATCATTTTTGAGGATTTGAAGAAAATTCAAAATTTCAAAAAACATGGGTTATAGCCCATTGTTTTTTGAATTTTTGAAAAAAATGTTATCCTCATTTTTCATCATTTTTGAACATGGGCTATAGCCCCTACCGTACGGCATACTATAGCACGCCGTTTTTCATCATTTTTGAGGATTTGAAGAAAATTCAAAATTTCAAAAAACATGGGTTATAGCCCATTGTTTTTTGAATTTTTGAAAAAAATGTTATCCTCATTTTTCATCATTTTTGAACATGGGCTATAGCCCCTACCGTACGGCATACTATAGCACGCCGTTTTTCATCATTTTTGAGGATTTGAAGAAAATTCAAAATTTCAAAAAACATGGGTTATAGCCCATCGTTTTTTGATTTTTTGAAAAAAATGTTATCCTCATTTTTCATCATTTTTGAACATGGGCTATAGCCCCTACCGTACGGCATACTATAGCACGCCGTTTTTCATCATTTTTGAGGATTTGAAGAAAATTCAAAATTTCAAAAAACATGGGTTATAGCCCATCGTTTTTTGAATTTTTGAAAAAAATGTTATCCTCATTTTTCATCATTTTTGAACATGGGCTATAGCCCCTACCGTACGGCATACTATAGCACGCCGTTTTTCATCATTTTTGAGGATTTGAAGAAAATTCAAAATTTCAAAAAACATGGGTTATAGCCCATTGTTTTTTGAATTTTTGAAAAAAATGTTATCCTCATTTTTCATCATTTTTGAACATGGGCTATAGCCCCTACCGTACGGCATACTATAGCACGCCGTTTTTCATCATTTTTGAGGATTTGAAGAAAATTCAAAATTTCAAAAAACATGGGTTATAGCCCATCGTTTTTTGAATTTTTGAAAAAAATGTTATCCTCATTTTTCATCATTTTTGAACATGGGCTATAGCCCCTACCGTACGGCATACTATAGCACGCCGTTTTTCATCATTTTTGAGGATTTGAAGAAAATTCAAAATTTCAAAAAACATGGGTTATAGCCCATTGTTTTTTGAATTTTTGAAAAAAATGTTATCCTCATTTTTCATAATTTTTGAACATGGGCTATAGCCCCTACCGTACGGCATACTATAGCACGCCGTTTTTCATCATTTTTGAGGATTTGAAGAAAATTCAAAATTTCAAAAAACATGGGTTATAGCCCATCGTTTTTTGAATTTTTGAAAAAAATGTTATCCTCATTTTTCATCATTTTTGAACATGGGCTATAGCCCCTACCGTACGGCATACTATAGCACGCCGTTTTTCATCATTTTTGAGGATTTGAAGAAAATTCAAAATTTCAAAAAACATGGGTTATAGCCCATTGTTTTTTGAATTTTTGAAAAAAATGTTATCCTCATTTTTCATCATTTTTGAACATGGGCTATAGCCCCTACCGTACGGCATACTATAGCACGCCGTTTTTCATCATTTTTGAGGATTTGAAGAAAATTCAAAATTTCAAAAAACATGGGTTATAGCCCATCGTTTTTTGAATTTTTGAAAAAAATGTTATCCTCATTTTTCATCATTTTTGAAAATGGGCTATAGCCCCTACCGTACGGCATACTATAGCACGCCGTTTTTCATCATTTTTGAGGATTTGAAGAAAATTCAAAATTTCAAAAAACATGGGTTATAGCCCATCGTTTTTTGATTTTTTGAAAAAAATGTTATCCTCATTTTTCATCATTTTTGAACATGGGCTATAGCCCCTACCGTACGGCATACTATAGCACGCCGTTTTTCATCATTTTTGAGGATTTGAAGAAAATTCAAAATTTCAAAAAACATGGGTTATAGCCCATCGTTTTTTGAATTTTTGAAAAAAATGTTATCCTCATTTTTCATCATTTTTGAACATGGGCTATAGCCCCTACCGTACGGCATACTATAGCACACCGTTTTTCATCATTTTTGAGGATTTGAAGAAAATTCAAAATTTCAAAAAACATGGGTTATAGCCCATCGTTCTTTGAATTTTTGAAAAAAATGTTATCCTCATTTTTCATCATTTTTGAACATGGGCTATAGCCCCTACCGTACGGCATACTATAGCACGCCGTTTTTCATCATTTTTGAGGATTTGAAGAAAATTCAAAATTTCAAAAAACATGGGTTATAGCCCATCGTTTTTTTAATTTTTGAAAAAAATGTTATCCTCATTTTTCATCATTTTTGAACATGGGCTATAGCCCCTACCGTACGGCATACTATAGCACGCCGTTTTTCATCATTTTTGAGGATTTGAAGAAAATTCAAAATTTCAAAAAACATGGGTTATAGCCCATTGTTTTTTGAATTTTTGAAAAAAATGTTATCCTCATTTTTCATCATTTTTGAACATGGGCTATAGCCCCTACCGTACGGCATACTATAGCACGCCGTTTTTCATCATTTTTGAGGATTTGAAGTAAAATTCAAAATTTCAAAAAACATGGGTTATAGCCCATCGTTTTTTTAATTTTTGAAAAAAATGTTATCCTCATTTTTCATCATTTTTGAACATGGGCTATAGCTCCTACCGTACGGAATACTATAGCACGCCGTTTTTCATCATTTTTGAGGATTTGAAGAAAATTCAAAATTTCAAAAAACATGGGTTATAGCCCATCGTTTTTTGAATTTTTGAAAAAAATGTTATCCTCATTTTTCATCACTTTTGAACATGGGCTATAGCCCCTACCGTACGGCATTTGTAAGTGTAAGGCTTAATTGGGTCGTCCACTCACAGTTAACAGTCTTTGTATTGAGTTTGTGCTTGAAATGTAGGCCTACTGTAATTCTGCAAACTGGTAATAAATATTTCAATCAATCAATCAATCAAAATTGACATTTCAACTATTGATCAGACGCTGTGCATTGACGACACCTAGTGGTCATTCATTTTAATTGCATGCATGCAGAGAAATCACAACATTGTGAGACGCACTGGGTCGTTGCCATGTTTTGCCACGGAAACCAGCGACCTGCCTTGTGTAAGTAAGTAAGTAAATTTTATTTATAAAGCACCTTTCTTAACAATGTTACAAAGTGCTGTACAGTGACACAATAAAATCAATCATAATTAAAACAGGACAGTACAACAAGCAAATAAGAACAACATAATCAAGTCAAATAAAATCAGAAAAATGTTCCCGAAATAAAAACGTTTTCAGTGGACGAAGCCAGGCTTCATACGAGCAGACGTGGCAACGCGATCGAAACACAGGGGCAATCTCCCGTTGGCCGAGAGGTTGGAACTCACGGGCCAATGGGAGCCTGTGTCGTGTAATTTCTCCCTTTACACTGACTATAATTCTATCTATTTGAGACAGAAACGGCTAAGCAATACGGCAGGCTGTAGGCTGTAGTCAAAAGCACCGGACGAATGAAGGCAGGCAGAGAGTGTTCTGAAGTGTAGTGTAGAGTCGATCATTTTATTGCAACCGAGACCAAGACAGAGAGCTTCGCCATTGTCCCTGAGCCTGGAGCTCAGGGACTCCCTCGTACTGAACCGCTGCCGCGGCCAGTTTAAGACTCCGTAAACGTTGCATTTTACAGGACATATATACAGTGTTTTTGCATAGACACAGATATACGGAGGTGGAGACTGAAACTTTACATACCGGTATTCATCAACATATTGCCACTTGGTAAGCAAAGGTCTCTCCTGGATACAATAGAATGCTAAGTTCCCTATCACACCTGGCCAGGCCAAGCTACTTGACTAAGGCCCACGACACCTTGACTTTAAATATCAAAGACAGGCCTCTGCAGACACAGTGACTGCAGATAGTGACAGTTGACTTATTTAGCATGCCCTTAGCACAGTGACCAAATGTATAAGTCGGACATTTTAACATGGCTTATATATGAATATCATGAAATATAGATACCACACCTGCATGCTTTTGGGCGGCCAATAAGGGCAGGGGTAAAACAGAGAATTGTTTCCGGATCCTTAACATCAACTAGCACAGAAAAGCTGTGTTGTATTAACCAGCAGTTAGCTCAGTCTGATGAGTGTCTGTGTTTGTGATCCACAGGTCCAGGGTTCAAATCCCACATTATTCATGTGTCTCTGTGATTCTTTGCTTTGCACACTGACTTTCAGAAGGACAACTTTAAAGCAGCACAGAAATTCCCAATGATTGTGTGCCTCAGTGGACCAACGGATAAGTCAAATGATATCCGTAGTATACCTAGTAGAAGTGTGCCGGTTCGAACCCCGACATACTCAAATCTTTACTGACACTTTGCATTCCACACTAACATCAACTAGCACAGAAAAGCTGTGTTGTAGTAACCAGCACTTAGCTCAGTGTGATGAGTGGCTGTACTTAGTTGTGATCCACAGGTCCACGGTTCAAATCCCACATTATTCATGTGTCTCTGTGATGCTTTGCTTTGCACACTGACTTTCTTGAATAAAAAATAAAAACTCAAAAGCACCAGGAGACATCTGCTGAATGCCCCAAGGTGCCTTGGCTCAATGGTGTGGAGCGCTTGACCCAGTTGCCAGCTTCAGACAGTTGGCCGGTTCAAGTCCCATGTCATGACATCAAGGTGCTGGAGGACCATCGGGAGTTCCTCCTACAGCTCAATGCTGCAGTAATTTGAACTTTTCAAGGCTAGAATAAAAAATAAAAACTCAAAAGCACCCGGAGACATCTGCTGAATGCCCAAAGGTGCCGTGGCGTAATGGTGTGGAGCGCTTGGCCCGTTACCTCTGCTACAGTCAGTTGGCCGGTTCAAGTCCCATGTCATGACATCAAGGTGCTGGAGGACCCCTGAAGAACATTTTCAATGTCCATCTAAATTCTAAAAGGCTTGTTAAATATGAGTTCCCGGTAATTCCTTACATGCCAGTGTGGCGCAGGTGATAAACCGGGGGTTTGTAAACAGGACATTCAGGGTTCAAGTCCCCTGAAGAACATTTTCAATGTCCATCTAAATTCTAATAGGCTGGTTAAATATGAGTTCCCGGTAATTCCTTACATGCCAGTGTGGCGCAGGTGATAAACCGGGGGTTTGTAAACAGGACATTCAGGGTTCAAGTCCCCTGAAGAACATTTTCAATGTCCATCTAAATTCTAAAAGGCTGGTTAAATATGAGTTCCCGGTTATACCTTACATGCCAGTGTGGTGCAGGTGATAAACCGGGGGTTTGTAAACAGGACATTCAGGGTTCAAGTCCCCTGAAGAACATTTTCAATGTCCATCTAAATTCTAAAAGGCTGGTTAAATATGAGTTCCCGGTTACACCTTACATGTCAGTGTGGCACTTAGCTCAGTGTGATGAGTGGCTGTACTTAGTTGTGATCCACAGGTCCACGGTTCAAATCCCACATTATTCATGTGTCTCTGTGATGCTTTGCTTTGCACACTGACTTTCTTGAATAAAAAATAAAAACTCAAAAGCACCAGGAGACATCTGCTGAATGCCCCAAGGTGCCTTGGCTCAATGGTGTGGAGCGCTTGACCCAGTTGCCAGCTTCAGACAGTTGGCCGGTTCAAGTCCCATGTCATGACATCAAGGTGCTGGGAAGGACCATCGGGAGACGGTGCTCTCTCCCCCTGTTTCCTGAAAAGTAACGGTTGGGGGTTATGCCGTACGATATAGGCTATAGCCCACCGTCCAAAATGATGAGAAACGAGGATTATTTTTTTTTCAAAATTTCAAAAAACATGGGCTATAACCCATCGTTTTTTTATTTTTTTCATTTATTCCGCAATTTCCGCAAATTGCGGAAATTGTGGAAATGGAAATCGCGGAAATTGCAAAATTGCGGAAATTGTAATTGCGGAAATTGCGGAAATGGTAATTGCGGAAATTGCGGAAATGGTAATTGCGGAAATTGCGGAAATGGAAATTGCGGAAATTGCGGAAATGGAAATTGCGGAAATTGCGGAAATTGCGGAAATTCTAATTGCGGAAATTGCGGAATTGTGGAAATTGCGGAAATTGCGAAATTGCGGAAATGGTAATTGCGGAAATTGCGGAAATGGAAATTGCGGAAATTGAGGAAATGGAAATTGTGGAAATTGCGGAAATGGAAATTGTGGAAATGGAAATTGCGGAAATTGCGGAATAAATGAAAAAAATAAAAAAAAAACGATGGGTTATAGCCCATGTTTTTTGAAATTTTGAAAAAAAAAGTTATCCTCGTTTCTCATCATTTTGGACCGTGGGCTATAGCCTATATCGTACGGCATAACCCCCAACCGTTACTTTTCAGGAAACAGGGGGAGAGAGCACCGTCTCCCGATGGTCCTTCCCAGCACCTTGATGTCATGACATGGGACTTGAACCGGCCAACTGTCTGAAGCTGGCAACTGGGTCAAGCGCTCCA
Organism: Protomyctophum bolini; assembly: GCF_963924005.1. Lineage (NCBI taxonomy): Eukaryota > Metazoa > Chordata > Actinopteri > Myctophiformes > Myctophidae > Protomyctophum > Protomyctophum bolini. Next base: position 29,461,580 of record NC_137869.1, on the reverse strand, counting down.
CACCATTGAGCCAAGGCACCTTGGGGCATTCAGCAGATGTCTCCTGGTGCTTTTGAGTTTTTATTTTTTATTCAAGAAAGTCAGTGTGCAAAGCAAAGCATCACAGAGACACATGAATAATGTGGGATTTGAACCGTGGACCTGTGGATCACAACTAAGTACAGCCACTCATCACACTGAGCTAAGTGCCACACTGACATGTAAGGTGTAACCGGGAACTCATATTTAACCAGCCTTTTAGAATTTAGATGGACATTGAAAATGTTCTTCAGGGGACTTGAACCCTGAATGTCCTGTTTACAAACCCCCGGTTTATCACCTGCGCCACACTGGCATGTAAGGTATAACCGGGAACTCATATTTAACCAGCCTTTTAGAATTTAGATGGACATTGAAAATGTTCTTCAGGGGACTTGAACCCTGAATGTCCTGTTTACAAACCCCCGGTTTATCACCTGCGCCACACTGGCATGTAAGGAATTACCGGGAACTCATATTTAACCAGCCTTTTAGAATTTAGATGGACATTGAAAATGTTCTTCAGGGGACTTGAACCCTGAATGTCCTGTTTACAAACCCCCGGTTTATCACCTGCGCCACACTGGCATGTAAGGTATAACCGGGAACTCATATTTAACAAGCCTTTTAGAATTTAGATGGACATTGAAAATGTTCTTCAGGGGTCCTCCAGCACCTTGATGTCATGACATGGGACTTGAACCGGCCAACTGACTGTAGCAGAGGCAACGGGCCAAGCGCTCCACACCATTACGCCACGGCACCTTTGGGCATTCAGCAGATGTCTCCGGGTGCTTTTGAGTTTTTATTTTTTATTCTAGCCTTGAAAAGTTCAAATTACTGCAGCATTGAGCTGTAGGAGGAACTCCCGATGGTCCTCCAGCACCTTGATGTCATGACATGGGACTTGAACCGGCCAACTGTCTGAAGCTGGCAACTGGGTCAAGCGCTCCACACCATTGAGCCAAGGCACCTTGGGGCATTCAGCAGATGTCTCCTGGTGCTTTTGAGTTTTTATTTTTTATTCAAGAAAGTCAGTGTGCAAAGCAAAGCATCACAGAGACACATGAATAATGTGGGATTTGAACCGTGGACCTGTGGATCACAACTAAGTACAGCCACTCATCACACTGAGCTAAGTGCTGGTTACTACAACACAGCTTTTCTGTGCTAGTTGATGTTAGTGTGGAATGCAAAGTGTCAGTAAAGATTTGAGTATGTCGGGGTTCGAACCGGCACACTTCTACTAGGTATACTACGGATATCATTTGACTTATCCGTTGGTCCACTGAGGCACACAATCATTGGGAATTTCTGTGCTGCTTTAAAGTTGTCCTTCTGAAAGTCAGTGTGCAAAGCAAAGAATCACAGAGACACATGAATAATGTGGGATTTGAACCCTGGACCTGTGGATCACAAACACAGACACTCATCAGACTGAGCTAACTGCTGGTTAATACAACACAGCTTTTCTGTGCTAGTTGATGTTAAGGATCCGGAAACAATTCTCTCTGTTTTACCCCTGCCCTTATTGGCCGCCCAAAAGCATGCAGGTGTGGTATCTATATTTCATGATATTCATATATAAGCCATGTTAAAATGTCCGACTTATACATTTGGTCACTGTGCTAAGGGCATGCTAAATAAGTCAACTGTCACTATCTGCAGTCACTGTGTCTGCAGAGGCCTGTCTTTGATATTTAAAGTCAAGGTGTCGTGGGCCTTAGTCAAGTAGCTTGGCCTGGCCAGGTGTGATAGGGAACTTAGCATTCTATTGTATCCAGGAGAGACCTTTGCTTACCAAGTGGCAATATGTTGATGAATACCGGTATGTAAAGTTTCAGTCTCCACCTCCGTATATCTGTGTCTATGCAAAAACACTGTATATATGTCCTGTAAAATGCAAGGTTTACGGAGTCTTAAACTGGCCGCGGCAGCGGTTCAGTACGAGGGAGTCCCTGAGCTCCAGGCTCAGGGACAATGGCGAAGCTCTCTGTCTTGGTCTCGGTTGCAATAAAATGATCGACTCTACACTACACTTCAGAACACTCTCTGCCCGCCTTCATTCGTCCGGTGCTTTTGACTACAGCCTACAGCCTGCCGTATTGCTTAGCCGTTTCTGTCTCAAATAGATAGAATTATAGTCAGTGTAAAGGGAGAAATTACACGACACAGGCTCCCATTGGCCCGTGAGTTCCAACCTCTCGGCCAACGGGAGATTGCCCCTGTGTTTCGATCGCGTTGCCACGTCTGCTCGTATCAAGCCTGGCTTCGTCCACTGAAAACGTTTTTATTTCGGGAACATTTTTCTGATTTTATTTGACTTGATTATGTTGTTCTTATTTGCTTGTTGTACTGTCCTGTTTTAATTATGATTGATTTTATTGTGTCACTGTACAGCACTTTGTAACATTGTTAAGAAAGGTGCTTTATAAATAAAATTTACTTACTTACACAAGGCAGGTCGCTGGTTTCCGTGGCAAAACATGGCAACGACCCAGTGCGTCTCACAATGTTGTGATTTCTCTGCATGCATGCAATTAAAATGAATGACCACTAGGTGTCGTCAATGCACAGCGTCTGATCAATAGTTGAAATGTCAATTTTGATTGATTGATTGATTGAAATATTTATTAACAGTTTGCAGAATTACAGTAGGCCTACATTTCAAGCACAAACTCAATACAAAGACTGTTAACTGTGAGTGGACGACCCAATAAAGCCTTACACTTACAAATGCCGTACGGTAGGGGCTATAGCCCATGTTCAAAAATGATGAAAAATGAGGATAACATTTTTTTCAAAAATTCAAAAAACGATGGGCTATAACCCATGTTTTTTGAAATTTTGAATTTTCTTCAAATCCTCAAAAATGATGAAAAACGGCGTGCTATAGTATGCCGTACGGTAGGGGCTATAGCCCATGTTCAAAAATGATGAAAAATGAGGATAATTTTTTTTTCAAAAATTCAAAAAACGATGGGCTATAACCCATGTTTTTTGAAATTTTGAATTTTCTTCAAATCCTCAAAAATGATGAAAAACGGCGTGCTATAGTATGCCGTACGGTAGGGGCTATAGCCCATGTTCAAAAATGATGAAAAATGAGGATAATTCTTTTTTCAAAAATTCAAAAAACAATGGGCTATAACCCATGTTTTTTGAAATTTTGAATTTTCTTCAAATCCTCAAAAATGATGAAAAACGGCGTGCTATAGTATGCCGTACGGTAGGGGCTATAGCCCATGTTCAAAAATGATGAAAAATGAGGATAACATTTTTTTCAAAAATTCAAAAAACAATGGGCTATAACCCATGTTTTTTGAAATTTTGAATTTTCTTCAAATCCTCAAAAATGATGAAAAACGGCGTGCTATAGTATGCCGTACGGTAGGGGCTATAGCCCATGTTCAAAAATGATGAAAAATGAGGATAACATTTTTTTCAAAAATTCAAAAAACGATGGGCTATAACCCATGTTTTTTGAAATTTTGAATTTTCTTCAAATCCTCAAAAATGATGAAAAACGGCGTGCTATAGTATGCCGTACGGTAGGGGCTATAGCCCATGTTCAAAAATGATGAAAAATGAGGATAACATTTTTTTCAAAAATTCAAAAAACAATGGGCTATAACCCATGTTTTTTGAAATTTTGAATTTTCTTCAAATCCTCAAAAATGATGAAAAACGGCGTGCTATAGTATGCCGTACGGTAGGGGCTATAGCCCATGTTCAAAAATGATGAAAAATGAGGATAATTTTTTTTTCAAAAATTCAAAAAACAATGGGCTATAACCCATGTTTTTTGAAATTTTGAATTTTCTTCAAATCCTCAAAAATGATGAAAAACGGCGTGCTATAGTATGCCGTACGGTAGGGGCTATAGCCCATGTTCAAAAATGATGAAAAATGAGGATAACATTTTTTTCAAAAATTCAAAAAACGATGGGCTATAACCCATGTTTTTTGAAATTTTGAATTTTCTTCAAATCCTCAAAAATGATGAAAAACGGCAAGCTATAGTATGCCGTACGGTAGGGGCTATAGCCCATGTTCAAAAATGATGAAAAATGAGGATAATTGTTTTTTCAAAAATTCAAAAAACGATGGGCTATAACCCATGTTTTTTGAAATTTTGAATTTTCTTCAAATCCTCAAAAATGATGAAAAACGGCGTGCTATAGTATGCCGTACAGTAGGGGCTATAGCCCATGTTCAAAAATGATGAAAAATGAGGATAACATTTTTTTCAAAAATTAAAAAAACGATGGGCTATAACCCATGTTTTTTGAAATTTTGAATTTTCTTCAAATCCTCAAAAATGATGAAAAACGGCGTGCTATAGTATGCCGTACGGTAGGGGCTATAGCCCATGTTCAAAAATGATGAAAAATTAGGATAACATTTTTTTCAAAAATTCAAAAAACGATGGGCTATAACCCATGTTTTTGGAAATTTTGAATTTTCTTCAAATCCTCAAAAATGATGAAAAACGGCGTGCTATAGTATGCCGTATGGTAGGGGCTATAGCCCATGTTCAAAAATGATGAAAAATGAGGATAACATTTTTTTCAAAAATTAAAAAAACGATGGGCTATAACCCATGTTTTTTGAAATTTTGAATTTTCTTCAAATCCTCAAAAATGATGAAAAACGGCGTGCTATAGTATGCCGTACGGTAGGGGCTATAGCCCATGTTCAAAAATGATGAAAAATGAGGATAATTTTTTTTTCAAAAATTCAAAAAACAATGGGCTATAACCCATGTTTTTTGAAATTTTGAATTTTCTTCAAATCCTCAAAAATGATGAAAAACGGCGTGCTATAGTATGCCGTACGGTAGGGGCTATAGCCCATGTTCAAAAATTATGATAAATGAGGATAACATTTTTTTCAAAAATTCAAAAAACGATGGGCTATAACCCATGTTTTTTGAAATTTTGAATTTTCTTCAAATCCTCAAAAATGATGAAAAACGGCGTGCTATAGTATGCCGTACGGTAGGAGCTATAGCCCATGTTCAAAAATGATGAAAAATGAGGATAACATTTTTTTCAAAAATTCAAAAAACGATGGGCTATAACCCATGTTTTTTGAAATTTTGAATTTTCTTCAAATCCTCAAAAATGATGAAAAACGGCGTGCTATAGTATGCCGTACGGTAGGGGCTATAGCCCATGTTCAAAAATGATGAAAAATGAGGATAACATTTTTTTCAAAAATTCAAAAAACGATGGGCTATAACCCATGTTTTTTGAAATTTTGAATTTTCTTCAAATCCTCAAAAATGATGAAAAACGGCGTGCTATAGTATGCCGTACGGTAGGAGCTATAGCCCATGTTCAAAAATGATGAAAAATAAGGACAACATTTTTTTCAAAAATTCAAAAAACGATGGGCTATAACCCATGTTTTTTGAAATTTTGAATTTTCTTCAAATCCTCAAAAATGATGAAAAACGGCGTGCTATAGTATGCCGTACGGTAGGGGCTATAGCCCATGTTCAAAAATGATGAAAAATGAGGATAACATTTTTTTCAAAAATTCAAAAAACGATGGGCTATAACCCATGTTTTTTGAAATTTTGAATTTTCTTCAAATCCTCAAAAATGATGAAAAACGGCGTGCTATAGTATGCCGTACGGTAGGGGCTATAGCCCATGTTCAAAAATGATGAAAAATGAGGATAACATTTTTTTCAAAAATTAAAAAAACGATGGGCTATAACCCATGTTTTTTGAAATTTTGAATTTTCTTCAAATCCTCAAAAATGATGAAAAACGGCGTGCTATAGTATGCCGTATGGTAGGGGCTATAGCCCATGTTCAAAAATGATGAAAAATGAGGATAACATTTTTTTCAAAAATTAAAAAAACGATGGGCTATAACCCATGTTTTTTGAAATTTTGAATTTTCTTCAAATCCTCAAAAATGATGAAAAACGGCGTGCTATAGTATGCCGTACGGTAGGGGCTATAGCCCATGTTCAAAAATGATGAAAAATGAGGATAATTTTTTTTTCAAAAATTCAAAAAACAATGGGCTATAACCCATGTTTTTTGAAATTTTGAATTTTCTTCAAATCCTCAAAAATGATGAAAAACGGCGTGCTATAGTATGCCGTACGGTAGGGGCTATAGCCCATGTTCAAAAATTATGATAAATGAGGATAACATTTTTTTCAAAAATTCAAAAAACGATGGGCTATAACCCATGTTTTTTGAAATTTTGAATTTTCTTCAAATCCTCAAAAATGATGAAAAACGGCGTGCTATAGTATGCCGTACGGTAGGAGCTATAGCCCATGTTCAAAAATGATGAAAAATGAGGATAACATTTTTTTCAAAAATTCAAAAAACGATGGGCTATAACCCATGTTTTTTGAAATTTTGAATTTTCTTCAAATCCTCAAAAATGATGAAAAACGGCGTGCTATAGTATGCCGTACGGTAGGGGCTATAGCCCATGTTCAAAAATGATGAAAAATGAGGATAACATTTTTTTCAAAAATTCAAAAAACGATGGGCTATAACCCATGTTTTTTGAAATTTTGAATTTTCTTCAAATCCTCAAAAATGATGAAAAACGGCGTGCTATAGTATGCCGTACGGTAGGAGCTATAGCCCATGTTCAAAAATGATGAAAAATAAGGACAACATTTTTTTCAAAAATTCAAAAAACGATGGGCTATAACCCATGTTTTTTGAAATTTTGAATTTTCTTCAAATCCTCAAAAATGATGAAAAACGGCGTGCTATAGTATGCCGTACGGTAGGGGCTATAGCCCATGTTCAAAAATGATGAAAAATGAGGATAACATTTTTTTCAAAAATTCAAAAAACGATGGGCTATAACCCATGTTTTTTGAAATTTTGAATTTTCTTCAAATCCTCAAAAATGATGAAAAACGGCGTGCTATAGTATGCCGTACGGTAGGGGCTATAGCCCATGTTCAAAAATGATGAAAAATGAGGATAACATTTTTTTCAAAAATTAAAAAAACGATGGGCTATAACCCATGTTTTTTGAAATTTTGAATTTTCTTCAAATCCTCAAAAATGATGAAAAACGGCGTGCTATAGTATGCTGTACGGTAGGGGCTATAGCCCATGTTCAAAAATGATGAAAAATGAGGATAACATTTTTTTCAAAAATTCAAAAAACAATGGGCTATAACCCATGTTTTTTGAAATTTTGAATTTTCTTCAAATCCTCAAAAATGATGAAAAACGGCGTGCTATAGTATGCCGTACGGTAGGGGCTATAGCCCATGTTCAAAAATGATGAAAAATGAGGATAACATTTTTTTCAAAAATTCAAAAAACGATGGGCTATAACCCATGTTTTTTGAAATTTTAAATTTTCTTCAAATCCTCAAAAATGATGAAAAACGGCATGCTATAGTATGCCGTACGGTAGGGGCTATAGCCCATGTTCAAAAATGATGAAAAATGAGGATAACATTTTTTTCAAAAATTCAAAAAACGATGGGCTATAACCCATGTTTTTTGAAATTTTGAATTTTCTTCAAATCCTCAAAAATGATGAAAAACGGCGTGCTATAGTATGCCGTACGGTAGGGGCTATAGCCCATGTTCAAAAATGATGAAAAATGAGGATAACATTTTTTTCAAAAATTCAAAAAACAATGGGCTATAACCCATGTTTTTTGAAATTTTGAATTTTCTTCAAATCCTCAAAAATGATGAAAAACGGCGTGCTATAGTATGCCGTACGGTAGGGGCTATAGCCCATGTTCAAAAATGATGAAAAATGAGGATAACATTTTTTTCAAAAATTCAAAAAACGATGGGCTATAACCCATGTTTTTTGAAATTTTGAATTTTCTTCAAATCCTCAAAAATGATGAAAAACGGCGTGCTATAGTATGCCGTACGGTAGGGGCTATAGCCCATGTTCAAAAATGATGAAAAATGAGGATAACATTTTTTTCAAAAATTCAAAAAACGATGGGCTATAACCCATGTTTTTTGAAATTTTAAATTTTCTTCAAATCCTCAAAAATGATGAAAAACGGCATGCTATAGTATGCCGTACGGTAGGGGCTATAGCCCATGTTCAAAAATGATGAAAAATGAGGATAACATTTTTTTCAAAAATTCAAAAAACGATGGGCTATAACCCATGTTTTTTGAAATTTTGAATTTTCTTCAAATCCTCAAAAATGATGAAAAACGGCGTGCTATAGTATGCCGTACGGTAGGGGCTATAGCCCATGTTCAAAAATGATGAAAAATGAGGATAACATTTTTTTCAAAAATTCAAAAAACGATGGGCTATAACCCATGTTTTTTGAAATTTTAAATTTTCTTCAAATCCTCAAAAATGATGAAAAACGGCATGCTATAGTATGCCGTACGGTAGGGGCTATAGCCCATGTTCAAAAATGATGAAAAATGAGGATAACATTTTTTTCAAAAATTCAAAAAACGATGGGCTATAACCCATGTTTTTTGAAATTTTGAATTTTCTTCAAATCCTCAAAAATGATGAAAAACGGCGTGCTATAGTATGCCGTACGGTAGGGGCTATAGCCCATGTTCAAAAATGATGAAAAATGAGGATAACATTTTTTTCAAAAATTCAAAAAACAATGGGCTATAACCCATGTTTTTTGAAATTTTGAATTTTCTTCAAATCCTCAAAAATGATGAAAAACGGCGTGCTATAGTATGCCGTACGGTAGGGGCTATAGCCCATGTTCAAAAATGATGAAAAATGAGGATAACATTTTTTTCAAAAATTCAAAAAACGATGGGCTATAACCCATGTTTTTTGAAATTTTGAATTTTCTTCAAATCCTCAAAAATGATGAAAAACGGCGTGCTATAGTATGCCGTACGGTAGGGGCTATAGCCCATGTTCAAAAATGATGAAAAATGAGGATAACATTTTTTTCAAAAATTCAAAAAACGATGGGCTATAACCCATGTTTTTTGAAATTTGAAATTTTCTTCAAATCCTCAAAAATGATGAAAAACGGCATGCTATAGTATGCCGTACGGTAGGGGCTATAGCCCATGTTCAAAAATGATGAAAAATGAGGATAACATTTTTTTCAAAAATTCAAAAAACGATGGGCTATAACCCATGTTTTTTGAAATTTTGAATTTTCTTCAAATCCTCAAAAATGATGAAAAACGGCGTGCTATAGTATGCCGTACGGTAGGGGCTATAGCCCATGTTCAAAAATGATGAAAAATGAGGATAACATTTTTTTCAAAAAATCAAAAAACAATGGGCTATAACCCATGTTTTTTGAAATTTTGAATTTTCTTCAAATCCTCAAAAATGATGAAAAACGGCGTGCTATAGTATGCTGTACGGTAGGGGCTATAGCCCATGTTCAAAAATGATGAAAAATGAGGATAACATTTTTTTCAAAAATTAAAAAAACGATGGGCTATAACCCATGTTTTTTGAAATTTTGAATTTTCTTCAAATCCTCAAAAATGATGAAAAACGGCGTGCTATAGTATGCCGTACGGTAGGGGCTATAGCCCATGTTCAAAAATGATGAAAAATTAGGATAACATTTTTTTCAAAAATTCAAAAAACGATGGGCTATAACCCATGTTTTTGGAAATTTTGAATTTTCTTCAAATCCTCAAAAATGATGAAAAACGGCGTGCTATAGTATGCCGTACGGTAGGGGCTATAGCCCATGTTCAAAAATGATGAAAAATGAGGATAACATTTTTTTCAAAAATTCAAAAAACGATGGGCTATAACCCATGTTTTTTGAAATTTTGAATTTTCTTCAAATCCTCAAAAATGATGAAAAACGGCGTGCTATAGTATGCCGTACGGTAGGGGCTATAGCCCATGTTCAAAAATGATGAAAAATGAGGATAATTTTTTTTTCAAAAATTCAAAAAACAATGGGCTATAACCCATGTTTTTTGAAATTTTGAATTTTCTTCAAATCCTCAAAAATGATGAAAAACGGCGTGCTATAGTATGCCGTACGGTAGGGGCTATAGCCCATGTTCAAAAATTATGATAAATGAGGATAACATTTTTTTCAAAAATTCAAAAAACGATGGGCTATAACCCATGTTTTTTGAAATTTTGAATTTTCTTCAAATCCTCAAAAATGATGAAAAACGGCGTGCTATAGTATGCCGTACGGTAGGAGCTATAGCCCATGTTCAAAAATGATGAAAAATGAGGATAACATTTTTTTCAAAAATTAAAAAAACGATGGGCTATAACCCATGTTTTTTGAAATTTTGAATTTTCTTCAAATCCTCAAAAATGATGAAAAACGGCGTGCTATAGTATGCCGTACGGTAGGGGCTATAGCCCATGTTCAAAAATGATGAAAAATGAGGATAACATTTTTTTCAAAAATTCAAAAAACGATGGGCTATAACCCATGTTTTTTGAAATTTTGAATTTTCTTCAAATCCTCAAAAATGATGAAAAACGGCGTGCTATAGTATGCCGTACGGTAGGAGCTATAGCCCATGTTCAAAAATGATGAAAAATAAGGACAACATTTTTTTCAAAAATTCAAAAAACGATGGGCTATAACCCATGTTTTTTGAAATTTTGAATTTTCTTCAAATCCTCAAAAATGATGAAAAACGGCGTGCTATAGTATGCCGTACGGTAGGGGCTATAGCCCATGTTCAAAAATGATGAAAAATGAGGATAACATTTTTTTCAAAAATTCAAAAAACGATGGGCTATAACCCATGTTTTTTGAAATTTTGAATTTTCTTCAAATCCTCAAAAATGATGAAAAACGGCGTGCTATAGTATGCCGTACGGTAGGGGCTATAGCCCATGTTCAAAAATGATGAAAAATGAGGATAACATTTTTTTCAAAAATTCAAAAAACGATGGGCTATAACCCATGTTTTTTGAAATTTTGAATTTTCTTCAAATCCTCAAAAATGATGAAAAACGGCGTGCTATAGTATGCTGTACGGTAGGGGCTATAGCCCATGTTCAAAAATGATGAAAAATGAGGATAACATTTTTTTCAAAAATTAAAAAAACAATGGGCTATAACCCATGTTTTTTGAAATTTTGAATTTTCTTCAAATCCTCAAAAATGATGAAAAACGGCGTGCTATAGTATGCCGTACGGTAGGGGCTATAGCCCATGTTCAAAAATGATGAAAAATGAGGATAACATTTTTTTCAAAAATTCAAAAAACGATGGGCTATAACCCATGTTTTTTGAAATTTGAAATTTTCTTCAAATCCTCAAAAATGATGAAAAACGGCATGCTATAGTATGCCGTACGGTAGGGGCTATAGCCCATGTTCAAAAATGATGAAAAATGAGGATAACATTTTTTTCAAAAATTCAAAAAACGATGGGCTATAACCCATGTTTTTTGAAATTTTGAATTTTCTTCAAATCCTCAAAAATGATGAAAAACGGCGTGCTATAGTATGCCGTATGGTAGGGGCTATAGCCCATGTTCAAAAATGATGAAAAATGAGGATAACATTTTTTTCAAAAATTAAAAAAACGATGGGCTATAACCCATGTTTTTTGAAATTTTGAATTTTCTTCAAATCCTCAAAAATGATGAAAAACGGCGTGCTATAGTATGCCGTACGGTAGGAGCTATAGCCCATGTTCAAAAATGATGAAAAATGAGGACAACATTTTTTTTCAAAAATTCAAAAAACGATGGGCTATAACCCATGTTTTTTGAAATTTTGAATTTTCTTCAAATCCTCAAAAATGATGAAAAACGGCGTGCTATAGTATGCCGTACGGTAGGGGCTATAGCCCATGTTCAAAAATGATGAAAAATGAGGATAACATTTTTTTCAAAAATTCAAAAAACGATGGGCTATAACCCATGTTTTTTGAAATTTTGAATTTTCTTCAAATCCTCAAAAATGATGAAAAACGGCGTGCTATAGTATGCCGTACGGTAGGGGCTATAGCCCATGTTCAAAAATGATGAAAAATGAGGATAACATTTTTTTCAAAAATTCAAAAAACGATGGGCTATAACCCATGTTTTTTGAAATTTTGAATTTTCTTCAAATCCTCAAAAATGATGAAAAACGGCGTGCTATAGTATGCTGTACGGTAGGGGCTATAGCCCATGTTCAAAAATGATGAAAAATGAGGATAACATTTTTTTCAAAAATTCAAAAAACAATGGGCTATAACCCATGTTTTTTGAAATTTTGAATTTTCTTCAAATCCTCAAAAATGATGAAAAACGGCGTGCTATAGTATGCCGTACGGTAGGGGCTATAGCCCATGTTCAAAAATGATGAAAAATGAGGATAACATTTTTTTCAAAAATTCAAAAAACGATGGGCTATAACCCATGTTTTTTGAAATTTGAAATTTTCTTCAAATCCTCAAAAATGATGAAAAACGGCATGCTATAGTATGCCGTACGGTAGGGGCTATAGCCCATGTTCAAAAATGATGAAAAATGAGGATAACATTTTTTTCAAAAATTCAAAAAACGATGGGCTATAACCCATGTTTTTTGAAATTTTGAATTTTCTTCAAATCCTCAAAAATGATGAAAAACGGCGTGCTATAGTATGCCGTACGGTAGGGGCTATAGCCCATGTTCAAAAATGATGAAAAATGAGGATAACATTTTTTTCAAAAATTCAAAAAACAATGGGCTATAACCCATGTTTTTTGAAATTTTGAATTTTCTTCAAATCCTCAAAAATGATGAAAAACGGCGTGCTATAGTATGCCGTACGGTAGGGGCTATAGCCCATGTTCAAAAATGATGAAAAATGAGGATAACATTTTTTTCAAAAATTCAAAAAACTATGGGCTATAACCCATGTTTTTTGAAATTTTGAATTTTCTTCAAATCCTCAAAAATGATGAAAAACGGCGTGCTATAGTATGCCGTACGGTAGGGGCTATAGCCCATGTTCAAAAATGATGAAAAATGAGGATAACATTTTTTTCAAAAATTCAAAAAACGATGGGCTATAACCCATGTTTTTTGAAATTTTGAATTTTCTTCAAATCCTCAAAAATGATGAAAAACGGCGTGCTATAGTATGCTGTACGGTAGGGGCTATAGCCCATGTTCAAAAATGATGAAAAATGAGGATAACATTTTTTTCAAAAATTCAAAAAACAATGGGCTATAACCCATGTTTTTTGAAATTTTGAATTTTCTTCAAATCCTCAAAAATGATGAAAAACGGCGTGCTATAGTATGCCGTACGGTAGGGGCTATAGCCCATGTTCAAAAATGATGAAAAATGAGGATAACATTTTTTTCAAAAATTCAAAAAACGATGGGCTATAACCCATGTTTTTTGAAATTTAAAATTTTCTTCAAATCCTCAAAAATGATGAAAAACGGCGTGCTATAGTATGCCGTACGGTAGGGGCTATAGCCCATGTTCAAAAATGATGAAAAATGAGGATAACATTTTTTTCAAAAATTCAAAAAACGATGGGCTATAACCCATGTTTTTTGAAATTTTGAATTTTCTTCAAATCCTCAAAAATGATGAAAAACGGCGTGCTATAGTATGCCGTACGGTAGGGGATATAGCCCATGTTCAAAAATGATGAAAAATGAGGATAACATTTTTTTCAAAAATTCAAAAAACAATGGGCTATAACCCATGTTTTTTGAAATTTTGAATTTTCTTCAAATCCTCAAAAATGATGAAAAACGGCGTGCTATAGTATGCCGTACGGTAGGGGCTATAGCCCATGTTCAAAAATGATGAAAAATGAGGATAACATTTTTTTCAAAAATTCAAAAAACGATGGGCTATAACCCATGTTTTTTGAAATTTTGAATTTTCTTCAAATCCTCAAAAATGATGAAAAACGGCGTGCTATAGTATGCCGTACGGTAGGGGCTATAGCCCATGTTCAAAAATGATGAAAAATGAGGATAACATTTTTTTCAAAAATTCAAAAAACGATGGGCTATAACCCATGTTTTTTGAAATTTTGAATTTTCTTCAAATCCTCAAAAATGATGAAAAACGGCGTGCTATAGTATGCCGTACGGTAGGGGCTATAGCCCATGTTCAAAAATGATGAAAAATGAGGATAACATTTTTTTCAAAAATTCAAAAAACAATGGGCTATAACCCATGTTTTTTGAAATTTTGAATTTTCTTCAAATCCTCAAAAATGATGAAAAACGGCGTGCTATAGTATGCCGTACGGTAGGGGCTATAGCCCATGTTCAAAAATGATGAAAAATGAGGATAACATTTTTTTCAAAAATTCAAAAAACGATGGGCTATAACCCATGTTTTTTGAAATTTAAAATTTTCTTCAAATCCTCAAAAATGATGAAAAACGGCGTGCTATAGTATGCCGTACGGTAGGGGCTATAGCCCATGTTCAAAAATGATGAAAAATGAGGATAACATTTTTTTCAAAAATTCAAAAAACGATGGGCTATAACCCATGTTTTTTGAAATTTTGAATTTTCTTCAAATCCTCAAAAATGATGAAAAACGGCGTGCTATAGTATGCCGTACGGTAGGGGCTATAGCCCATGTTCAAAAATGATGAAAAATGAGGATAACATTTTTTTCAAAAATTCAAAAAACAATGGGCTATAACCCATGTTTTTTGAAATTTTGAATTTTCTTCAAATCCTCAAAAATGATGAAAAACGGCGTGCTATAGTATGCCGTACGGTAGGGGCTATAGCCCATGTTCAAAAATGATGAAAAATGAGGATAACATTTTTTTCAAAAATTCAAAAAACGATGGGCTATAACCCATGTTTTTTGAAATTTTGAATTTTCTTCAAATCCTCAAAAATGATGAAAAACGGCGTGCTATAGTATGCCGTACGGTAGGGGCTATAGCCCATGTTCAAAAATGATGAAAAATGAGGATAACATTTTTTTCAAAAATTCAAAAAACGATGGGCTATAACCCATGTTTTTTGAAATTTTGAATTTTCTTCAAATCCTCAAAAATGATGAAAAACGGCGTGCTATAGTATGCCGTACGGTAGGGGCTATAGCCCATGTTCAAAAATGATGAAAAATGAGGATAACATTTTTTTCAAAAATTCAAAAAACGATGGGCTATAACCCATGTTTTTTGAAATTTTGAATTTTCTGCAAATCCTCAAAAATGATGAAAAACGGCGTGCTATAGTATGCCGTACGGTAGGAGCTATAGCCCATGTTCAAAAATGATGAAAAATGAGGATAACATTTTTTTCAAAAATTCAAAAAACGATGGGCTATAACCCATGTTTTTTGAAATTTTGAATTTTCTTCAAATCCTCAAAAATGATGAAAAACGGCGTGCTATAGTATGCCGTACGGTAGGGGCTATAGCCCATGTTCAAAAATGATGAAAAATGAGGATAACATTTTTTTCAAAAATTCAAAAAACAATGGGCTATAACCCATGTTTTTTGAAATTTTGAATTTTCTTCAAATCCTCAAAGATGATGAAAAACGGCGTGCTATAGTATGCCGTACGGTAGGGGCTATAGCCCATGTTCAAAAATGATGAAAAATGAGGATAACATTTTTTTCAAAAATTCAAAAAACGATGGGCTATAACCCATGTTTTTTGAAATTTAAAATTTTCTTCAAATCCTCAAAAATGATGAAAAACGGCGTGCTATAGTATGCCGTACGGTAGGGGCTATAGCCCATGTTCAAAAATGATGAAAAATGAGGATAACATTTTTTTCAAAAATTCAAAAAACGATGGGCTATAACCCATGTTTTTTGAAATTTTGAATTTTCTTCAAATCCTCAAAAATGATGAAAAACGGCGTGCTATAGTATGCCGTACGGTAGGGGATATAGCCCATGTTCAAAAATGATGAAAAATGAGGATAACATTTTTTTCAAAAATTCAAAAAACAATGGGCTATAACCCATGTTTTTTGAAATTTTGAATTTTCTTCAAATCCTCAAAAATGATGAAAAACGGCGTGCTATAGTATGCCGTACGGTAGGGGCTATAGCCCATGTTCAAAAATGATGAAAAATGAGGATAACATTTTTTTCAAAAATTCAAAAAACGATGGGCTATAACCCATGTTTTTTGAAATTTTGAATTTTCTTCAAATCCTCAAAAATGATGAAAAACGGCGTGCTATAGTATGCCGTACGGTAGGGGCTATAGCCCATGTTCAAAAATGATGAAAAATGAGGATAACATTTTTTTCAAAAATTCAAAAAACGATGGGCTATAACCCATGTTTTTTGAAATTTTGAATTTTCTTCAAATCCTCAAAAATGATGAAAAACGGCGTGCTATAGTATGCCGTACGGTAGGGGCTATAGCCCATGTTCAAAAATGATGAAAAATGAGGATAACATTTTTTTCAAAAATTCAAAAAACAATGGGCTATAACCCATGTTTTTTGAAATTTTGAATTTTCTTCAAATCCTCAAAAATGATGAAAAACGGCGTGCTATAGTATGCCGTACGGTAGGGGCTATAGCCCATGTTCAAAAATGATGAAAAATGAGGATAACATTTTTTTCAAAAATTCAAAAAACGATGGGCTATAACCCATGTTTTTTGAAATTTAAAATTTTCTTCAAATCCTCAAAAATGATGAAAAACGGCGTGCTATAGTATGCCGTACGGTAGGGGCTATAGCCCATGTTCAAAAATGATGAAAAATGAGGATAACATTTTTTTCAAAAATTCAAAAAACGATGGGCTATAACCCATGTTTTTTGAAATTTTGAATTTTCTTCAAATCCTCAAAAATGATGAAAAACGGCGTGCTATAGTATGCCGTACGGTAGGGGCTATAGCCCATGTTCAAAAATGATGAAAAATGAGGATAACATTTTTTTCAAAAATTCAAAAAACAATGGGCTATAACCCATGTTTTTTGAAATTTTGAATTTTCTTCAAATCCTCAAAAATGATGAAAAACGGCGTGCTATAGTATGCCGTACGGTAGGGGCTATAGCCCATGTTCAAAAATGATGAAAAATGAGGATAACATTTTTTTCAAAAATTCAAAAAACGATGGGCTATAACCCATGTTTTTTGAAATTTTGAATTTTCTTCAAATCCTCAAAAATGATGAAAAACGGCGTGCTATAGTATGCCGTACGGTAGGGGCTATAGCCCATGTTCAAAAATGATGAAAAATGAGGATAACATTTTTTTCAAAAATTCAAAAAACGATGGGCTATAACCCATGTTTTTTGAAATTTTGAATTTTCTTCAAATCCTCAAAAATGATGAAAAACGGCGTGCTATAGTATGCCGTACGGTAGGGGCTATAGCCCATGTTCAAAAATGATGAAAAATGAGGATAACATTTTTTTCAAAAATTCAAAAAACGATGGGCTATAACCCATGTTTTTTGAAATTTTGAATTTTCTGCAAATCCTCAAAAATGATGAAAAACGGCGTGCTATAGTATGCCGTACGGTAGGAGCTATAGCCCATGTTCAAAAATGATGAAAAATGAGGATAACATTTTTTTCAAAAATTCAAAAAACGATGGGCTATAACCCATGTTTTTTGAAATTTTGAATTTTCTTCAAATCCTCAAAAATGATGAAAAACGGCGTGCTATAGTATGCCGTACGGTAGGGGCTATAGCCCATGTTCAAAAATGATGAAAAATGAGGATAACGTTTTTTTCAAAAATTCAAAAAACGATGGGCTATAACCCATGTTTTTTGAAATTTTGAATTTTCTGCAAATCCTCAAAAATGATGAAAAACGGCGTGCTATAGTATGCCGTACGGTAGGGGCTATAGCCCATGTTCAAAAATGATGAAAAATGAGGATAACATTTTTTTCAAAAATTCAAAAAACGATGGGCTATAACCCATGTTTTTTGAAATTTTAAATTTTCTTCAAATCCTCAAAAATGATGAAAAACGGCGTGCTATAGTATGCCGTACGGTAGGGGCTATAGCCCATGTTCAAAAATGATGAAAAATGAGGATAACATTCTTTTCAAAAATTCAAAAAACGATGGGCTATAACCCATGTTTTTTGAAATTTTGAATTTTCTTCAAATCCTCAAAAATGATGAAAAACGGCGTGCTATAGTATGCCGTACGGTAGGGGCTATAGCCCATGTTCAAAAATGATGAAAAATGAGGATAATTTTTTTTCAAAAATTCAAAAAACGATGGGCTATAACCCATGTTTTTTGAAATTTTGAATTTTCTTCAAATCCTCAAAATTGATGAAAAACGGCGTGCTATAGTATGCCGTACGGTAGGGGCTATAGCCCATGTTCAAAAATGATGAAAAATGAGGATAACATTTTTTTCAAAAATTCAAAAAACGATGGGCTATAACCCATGTTTTTTGAAATTTTGAATTTTCTTCAAATCCTCAAAAATGATGAAAAACGGCGTGCTATAGTATGGCATGAATTGAACAAAGGGCATTGTTCAATTCATCAAAACATTTAGAGACAAACAAATAGACACTTATATGTAGTTAAAGCAACAGAGTTAAGCAATAGAAACAAACAACAATGGATTCTACAGTGTAAAGACACCAATTTAATTATAAATGTCAATAAAGTTGAATATCTAATAATATCAATTTAAAATGTATTATCCAATACAAATTTCCTTACCATTTTTAATGTTTTAGTTTTGTATTGCTATTTTTATTTGCCAATTGTAGATTGACCTACTTTTTGTTTCTGGCATTCCGCTGCTTGTTATTTTTTATTTTATTTTCATGTGAAGTACTTTGAGTGCTATATAAATAAAGTTTAATATGTGAAGTACTTTAGTTGTCAAGGATGCAGACAGAGTTGAACCCAGGAGCAAAGTCACAACAAACTAGAGTATAATAATAAAGTATTTAATAAAGAATTACGAGATATCTTACACAGGGGAATGCAGGTAGGAATCAGGCATGAATCAGAATGACATCAAAGTCAACACATGAACAGGCAGGACATCTGTGACACAGGTTATGAACTGACAATGAGTGTTTGTACTGAGTCCAGTTTTATAGTGAGCAGGTTGATTGGAGAAGTGTTCACTGCTGGGCTGATTAGGTAGTTGACAGGTGTGTAAATGGAACTGGGTGTGCTGGAATGGGATATGGGAGGCCAGTGTGGAGACTGAGGGAGAGACAGAATGTGACAGAGTTGCATTTTATGTATGAAATGTGCTATATAAATAAAGTTTACACCACTGACTGTCCCTCCATATAAAATAAAGGCGAAAGTCACAAAAGAAAATTGATCAGTTACAATTCCAGACTATGAAGAATCATTTAATAAAGGAATACTTCCAGATTCAGTTAGATTAGCTACAATAATTGTGATATTAAAAGTTAAATGCTCGTCATATGACATAACAGAGAGGAATGGGCCGGACCCTGCGCGCAAGGGGACAATTTACAATTTTACAATTTAGGCATTTAGCAGACGCTCTTAATCCAGAGCGACTTACATTAAGCAAGAACAAAAGCATGGGAATACATCACATAAAAGCATTTATCATGAAACATGCGTGCGTATATATAATTGCACCACTGAAGAATCCCAACAATGTGAAGTGAGGGGTGCTCTCATCGTCAGATTCGCTGCATGGAGCTGGGGGGCGATGGGCTGAAGTCCAGGGGCGATGAGCTGGATAGGGGGAGGAAGAGGAGGAGGAGGAGGAGGAGGAGGAGGAGGCAGCAGGTAGGCTGGCGGATGATGAGTGGACGGAGACTGATGGCAGCCATTGGACGGTGAAGAGAGAGGCTCGGAGCTAATGTCAGAGACACTGGGCTGGTCCACAGTCAGGTGAAGGATCATTTAAAATCACAATAAAGTGGAAAACAGGAAACAAGAAATGGGTAATACATTTTAAATTGATATTGTAATCACAGACTATCTTCTTGGTGTCTTTGAACTATAATTTGACATTTGATTTAAACATACAAAAGGACAAAAGTGTCATCAAAGCAGGTTATTGAGCAATGCAGGGCCTCGCACCCCATATAGGTCAGCAGAAGCTGGCTAATAGTACTATTACCATCGCTTTTCGTGTTGCTTTGCTTTGTGACACTTGAGTTCATTGCATGTGAATAGGCCTAGACAGTTAAATAAATAAAACAAGAAAAATACTAAAATAGCCAATCTACAATCTGGCTCATATTACATAATTTTCACATTTTGTGCCCATATATGGAGCTGAGTGGACCTGGCCCCTTTTGTGGCCATATATGGAGCTGAGTGATTGCTGATGCAACACACTCCATATTTGGATAGCGGGACAGACACACACACAGACAGACAGACAGACATGAACAAAAACACTATGAGCTTGTAGATCTGCTCTTTTTCAATAGTTAAAGTATAACATATTGCTTAACACCAAAAAATCACACCTGTGTGAAGTGAGGGGCACTCATTGTACATCATCATCAAGAATGGTGGTCCCTATAGTGGTCCCTATGTAATTAATGTTTAATTTACATCATATTTGGCGGAGATTTGACCTAATTTCTCCTCTCATTGTCAATGAAATGAGACAGTAATGAAATTTTTCAAATTAACGTAGTGGAGTAAAAGTACATGATATTTGCCTCTGAGATGTAGTGGTAAAAGTACTGGAAATTGAAATACTCCAAGTAAAATATATATTCTTTTATTATGTTTTTCCTATATTACAACCGTCCAAACGTGTGTAACTATCATGCCAGAATGGTATACCCCTGCTTTAAAGGAATATAATGTCACGTTTTTCTGGACGGCGAAGATATGCTCAATTTTTGTCCGAAATAATTTCAAATGCTTGGTTTATTTTCAAGGGGCGTTGGCCCCTCCTATATTCGGCTTTAATTGACAATTAATGTTGAATTTACGTCTTTTCAAATCGATTATGTTACGTCATGATGACACCCCTCACTTCACACGAGTGTTTTTTTTTATACAGCTTTTGTACACACACACACACACACACACACACACACACACACACACACACACAGTATGTCAAATTGGAAAAACTTCAGCAAATAAAAGCTTCACATCACATCACACAAAACAACAATGCTTCTAACTAACTAGTTGCTGCTTTATCAATTGGAAAATCAAAGTGAAATTACACACAGGCAATTCCATCAATTCCTTAATGATAATTAAGCAGTTAATTATAGATGTGCACCATTGGTCCTTCCAGCCAGGTGGTCCCCAACTAAATGAATGATGAGTTTGTAACCAAATAGACACTTATTAAATCTGTTCTCTTGATAGAATGAAACCAAATGGACCCATCAGAGTAAATATCTGCATTCATTAATGTAATACCAGAAGTCTACACAATTAGATGTAAAATAATTGTCATTTTGATCAACGTTTGCCTGTTATCTCTCCTAATGGTACCAACATCAATACAGAATGGAATTGTGGACAAACTCTTTTTATAGAAAATATGTTTTAGTCTCTAAATGGTCTGATGAATTGAAAATTGTGGACCCTGTTGTAAACAATTAAGTGTAATGCTGTATCAGTGTGCCTCCACAGACCACAGTAACAGTCTTTGTATTGAGTTGTGCTTTCAAATGTACCCATTCTGCAAACTGTTAATAAATACTGCAATCTTATCAAACAACAACAAAATATTCTAATAGTTTTGGGTCTGACGTTTGTCTCAAAATGATTCAACAGGAAAAAGGAATGCCAAATGCAGATTTACAATTCACATGCACAATTGAGGATTTACAAATGGTATTTTAGGATAAACGCACACGCAAATATATTTTTTTTTTGTAAAAATACAAAATACATTTGTAAATCATAGAAAAACATTTGCAAATCTTGTAAAAACATTCTTAAATCTTGGAAACACATTTGTAAATCATGGAATAATTGTGAATACTTTCGAGACATTTTCCTCCCCATACAAATCTAGTCTCAGAATTTGACTCAAGGTGGCGCCATTTAGCCATCGGAGAACAGACTGATCAACGGGTGATCATTTTGTTTCCGATTATATGTGTAGTTCAACAGTTGAATAGATAACAGCCAGTCTCTAGACTAGAGTCTGGACGTGTTGAAGTTGAAGTTCAGACTCTAGTCTAGAGACTGGCTGTTATCTATTACAGGGGTCTGCAACCTTTTTGAAATTAAGTGCCTTGTTTTTATTTTCCAGAATCTAGAAGATGTGCCATCAACATGCATTTTGACAAGACGACATTAAGAAATCCAACATTTATGTCCATGAAGGGAAAAGGTTATGTCCCCCATTTTTTTAATATTTTATTTCACATTGTTATAATAATCATTACTCCCGCAGCCAGAGCAATAATCCACCTGTAGGCCTTTTTATTTATTATTAGGCCTAGTTTATTTTAAACCAAAAGTCCTCTCTCACACTTATGCCCATTGTGCCAGTGATCACCCTCCTCTGTGGCAAAAATAAAATAAATACAAATAATAAGGTAATAATAATAATAATAAGGTGATGATGGTACCATTAACAACCTAACGGCTATAGCCGTCACCCGTCATAGCCCAATAAGGAGTGTTTTTTGTGCAAAACTAAATAATGCTTGCAATTTGGACTTGCGAATGACATGCGAATGAAAATTGAGAAATTTTCCTTTATAGGTTGTTAATGGTATCACCTAGGCGATTTTAGCACTTTTGAGTGGTGCAACCACTCTTTGCTTTTACGGAGCAAATGTGTGTGTGTGTGTGTGTGTGTGTGTGTGTGTGTGTGTGGGTGGGGCTGGCTGGGTGGGTGCGCCATTATCCGCCATAGCATGTTTGTTTTTCACCACCTGTGCGCACGCAACCTAACACACACACGCACGCACGCGCACACACACACACACACACACACACACACACACACACACACACACACACACACACACACACACACACACACACACACACACACACACACACACACACACACACACACACACACACACACACACACACACACACACACACACACACACACACACACACACACACACACACACACACACACACACACACACACACACACACACACACACACACACACACACACACACACACACACACTGTATATATCATTTCGGGTGTGCCAGTACAGCACAGTGACAGTAGCCTACAGTATAGTAGCCTAGTAGAGGGACCCCCACACGGTAACTCTGTCATTTCTCAACCGTTTCTGACGCGGGGCGGCCCGCCGGAATCGGGCCGGCACCCTGGGTGCGTTCCTTTGGGTCTGGAACTTCCCCCCCTCCCACACACACCCCCACACGGATTTGCACCACTCACTTGTGATTTTTCAATATGTCCCACCATTGGGATTTCTTAGGATGTTAATGTTGTTACTATATTTATGAAGCAAGAAAGTTGGTCTGGTCTGGTTTTTGTTTGCGGTTGTTTGAGGCTTTAATTATTATCCGAATGCCACAAAAGAAGCCTATATGCTTCTCGTTTACTTTAGTAATAGTAGGCTATACTTTAGTAGGCCTAATAGTAATAGTAACTTTAATAACTAATAACTTTAGTAATAGTATATTACTAAAGTTAAGTGCCAAGTGCAGTAGTAATAATGGAGTATACATATAGGCATGACGCCGCCCATTCTCGCCAAGGTTCCTCCTCCAGGTACGCGAGGAGGTGGAAACGTAAAGCCATGGTGACGCGAGGTTAACGCGCGCGGCCGGGAGGAACAGCTGTGATGGACGAGGCGTCGGAAGATGGCGAGGACGACTCCAAATTCCATCAGCTTCAGTTAACACCATGCATGGTGGCACCAGTGTCAACTCAGCTGGATGCGAGGATGGGCACAGTGGGAGTGGAGCCTGTGGACAGTGTGGAGGCATCAAAATGAAGCAATTTACGCCAGGAGGGGGAGCCGCGTCCACTGCGCGTAAAAACTCCAATAACAATGAGCTGTGGCTCGTGCCACTGCCAGACGAGGAGTGTGCACCTCTTACTACCGCCACAACCTCCTCTCTGCCATGCCAGAGAGATGCTGCTGCTGGCGGCCGAGGTAGCTCAGACTGCAGGGGCGGAGGGCTCCAAATCCCACAGACATCTGCGAGCGACCGAGGCGAGGGGGCCACCGGCATGATATGCAACAAAAACGGAGATTGCAGAAGGGACCCGAACAGTTCAGGGAGCCTCTCCTCTCTCCTCTCTAGACAGGAGAAGCAGACAGGTGGAACAGTTCCAGCTGAGGTCGTTAACGTGCAAGCTGCATGTAACTCCACTGTCGCCGGCATGGACGGTTCGATCACCTCAGCGGGCTCCTTGACACAGGGGGTCGAGGAGGTGGCCGGGGTCACTGCGACTGCAACGGAGAAGAACTTCAAGGACTCAAGAGTTTCCTTCTCCTATGCCCCCAACAGTAGAGACTCCACTATGGTCCCTGGGCAGACCCCGAGTGAACAGTCCAGGAATTCTGTCACATTTGTTAAACGCGAGGATGGCTCCCAGATTGTGCCGGATGACGGGGACAGTCGGACATACATGCAGCGGCAATTTAGTTCCATGCTTCAGCCTGGAGTTAACAAATTTTCCCTGCGCATGTTTGGCAGCCAAAAGGCAGTGGAAAAAGAACAAGAACGCGTTAAATCAGCGGGTAATTGGATTATCCATCCATACAGTGACTTCAGGTACGGCTTACATTATATATGACTATACGAGTTGTTATATTAAATATTGCCTGGCCTATATGACCGAGACAGTCCCCTTAAATCTTAATATGAAGTATAGGCTATAGTCACATTTCCATGACGGCTTTATCTGTTATTTTTGTTTTATTTGTTTGTTTTTTAAACAATGGAAATCAAGAGTATAGGCATATACATTTTAAAATGTATATGGCTAGGCCTACTCTTAATATTGCTGATGTTCCCAATTTGGTCCATTACGAAATCTATGAAACACTGACTATGACTTGAAGCAAATCAAGCCAAGATCAACTTAGAAAAAGTCAGTTGAAATCAGATTCAGCATCCACGCAGCAGTGGCAGCACCAAGGACAGCTCCTATTAGGACAATCAAACATACGCTTCCGTATCGTGGATCCAAATAGCATATAGCCTTCCAATCTTAGTTCTCCTGGTCCTAGATAAATATTAGGCTCCAACGAAAGCAACTTTTGCGATAGGAAACGTCTTTCTAAAACCACCCACGTCACCGTCACAACGTCGAGTCATTGGCGTTAGAATGGGAGCTCATGACTCAGCGACACGCCTTATCAGCTCCAATCAGAGGATCTTCTTACTTGTCTTAAGATAAGCAACGATGCATTGATTCACTGAGTCTGAAATCATACAACAATTGTCTGTCTCAATCATTCTCGTGACATATTTCTTTAACGCATAGGCCTATGTCTCCACTGTTCTATCTATGTAGGCCTAATGCGAAATAGATTTTTTTGTGTGTCCTTTTCCATATACAGTAGCTTTGGGTAAATTGGGTTTATAATCACCAGTCTACCGTACACAACATCATTGCTTTGACCTTGGGATGACCTTAATGATGCAGATAGCCATATATGCTCTACACTAAAAAAGTAATTGTTGTGGTGGCAGTTGAGTGAGTGAATGGTGGCGCGCGTGTGCGTGTGTGTGTGTGTGTGTGTGTGTGTGTGTGTGTGTGTGTGTGTGTGTGTGTGTGAAACGACCTACTAGTTGCCACAAATAAAGTAATACCAGCTTCTCTTGTCTTGTGATATGCATAGCCAGGGCCGGTTCTAGGAATAGGCGAACAAGACTTTGTGCAGTCTTCAGGTTCATTTGATACATGCATTGCTTTCAGTTGATTCTCTCTCTCTCTCTCTCTCTCTCTCTCTCTCTCTCTCTCTCTCTCATATATATACTTTTACTATTTGATACTATTTGTGTCAGTATATGTTTGTTTTTATACGTGTTTGTGTATTTGTACCTGTGTGTCTTTCACACTTTCAGCTTTTTCCTCTGGTAGTTACTTAATTCAGCTCATTCACAGGCCTGCTTTGCTCTGTTCCCCTGTCTGTTTCGTCCTGCCTCGTCTTTTTCTCTAAACCTCTCCCCCTCTCTGCCCCTGCACCACTGTCAGGTTTTACTGGGACTTCACCATGCTACTGTTCATGGTAGGTAACCTAATCATCATCCCTGTGGGAATCACCTTCTTCAAGGACGAGACCACCACACCCTGGATCATCTTCAACGTGGTCTCCGACACCTTCTTCCTCATGGACCTGGTGCTCAACTTCAGGACGGGCATCGTGTTCGAGGACAACACTGAGATCATCCTAGACCCCAAGAAGATCAAGATGAAGTACCTGAAGACCTGGTTCGTGGTGGACTTTGTCTCCTCCATCCCCGTGGATTATATCTTTCTCATCGTGGAGAAAGGGATCGACTCGGAGGTGTACAAGACGGCCAGGGCGCTTCGGATCGTGCGATTCACAAAGATCCTCAGCTTGCTGCGCCTGCTGCGGTTGTCCCGCCTCATCCGCTACATCCACCAGTGGGAGGAGGTACGTAGGCTCAGGCCTTTTGGGAATTGTTTGAGTGCTTCAGTAAGGAGGAAGGCTGGAATGGTATTGATGCAATGCTTATGATGACGTTGAAGAAACCGTGTGATAATATGTATTTAGAACTTTAAATACAAACTACAGTGTCATCCCCTTGTACAGGGACACATGCATCTCCTACCTCAATTAAAAAATAAAATATTCTGGTGACATTTTGCATAATTTAAAAACAAGCCAAGCCCATGCACTGACAGAAGTGGGCTTTTGCTGTCAGCTCAGTGCTGTGACTGTCATACTGATAGTGATAGAAGAAGTAGCTTTGGGAACCAACATTTCCAGAGCCATGTGGAGTGGACCATAGGTCAGAACTTGAAGACTATCTCGCGTGTCTGTAGTAGTATGACTCAAGTACATCCCCTGGACATGACGCTATTATCTCAGGGAGCCCCAATCGAATCCTTGTTGGTGGTGAGTGCAAGCAGAGAGGTATTGTAGCTGAGGATTAAACCCCAGGCAGCCTCCCAATCTCAGAGATGACCCTCAAACCACACGGCCACTGAGCTGGCATAGGGTGGTAATCATAATTTAATCGTTCTTTAAAATGCACAACATAGTACTTGAAAATGCGATTAAATACGAGTTACCTGCCCTACAAACAAGGTTGGAATCCGTAGTAATCTAATCTATTTCAAAACTGCACACAGTACTTGTGTTACTTTACATGAAAGTAAATGAGACTATTGAGTTGACAATGTCCACATCTAGAAATGTTGATTGAAATATATGCATGATCCCAATTGTTAACAAACCTTTATACTAGCTGTTGTAAGTGTGAAATTAATCGATATTGAGCAAGTTGAGCCTATTTCTCAGCTCAAATATTATCGGAATACTATACATTTTCAAAACATTTTCTCATAACAAAAATGTCAAGGACAGCTGGGTCATGAAACCTTCTCAACCTTTTCTGGATCAGGGCCCACTTGAAAATCAGGTGTTTCTGTGTTTGCGGGCCATTCTTCTGAGCCACATTTGGCTGACATGGTGTGTGGTGTGTGCATGCGTGCATGCATGCGCTTGTGTGTGTGTGTGTGTGTGTGTGTGTGTGTGTGTGTGTGTGTGTGTGTGTGTGAGTGTGTGTGGAATAGGTGAAATAGCACAGATTGGCAATTGTGTACATACAGTACACGCCTAGAAAACCACAAAATCTGTACATATTATTGTCTCCACCAGGCCACCAGGCCGAAGTCATGGGGAGAGTATGTTTTGCACTCCGTCTGTGCGTCTGTCCGTCTATGTGTCTGTCCTTCCGTCCGTCCGTTCAAGGTTCAAGGTTCTTTATTATTTGTCTCCCGAGGAAGAAATTTGTCTTAGACAAGGGGCCCTTATGCCCATGTCACCACAGTGCAGCGCCAAGGGGCCCTTATGCCCATGTCGCCACAGTGCATAGACAAGGGGCCCTTATGCCCATGTCGCCACAGTGCATAGACAAGGGGCCCTTATGCCCATGTCTTAGACAAGGGGCCCTTATGCCCATGTCGCCACAGTGCATAGACAAGGGGCCCTTATGCCCATGTCGCCACAGTGCATAGACAAGGGGCCCTTATGCCCATGTCTTAGACAAGGGGCCCTTATGCCCATGTCGCCACAGTGCATAGACAAGGGGCCCTTATGCCCATGTCGCCACAGTGCATAGACAAGGGGCCCTTATGCCCATGTCTTAGACAAGGGGCCCTTATGCCCATGTCTTAGACAAGGGGCCCTTATGCCCATGTCGCCACAGTGCAGCGCCAATACATCTTTCTTGCATCAAAGAAAACGAAAACAGAGGTGGGGGGAGAGGGGGGGATGCGGGGGAGGGAGGCAGAGTTGGGGT
Source organism: Protomyctophum bolini (assembly GCF_963924005.1). Lineage (NCBI taxonomy): Eukaryota > Metazoa > Chordata > Actinopteri > Myctophiformes > Myctophidae > Protomyctophum > Protomyctophum bolini. The sequence continues at coordinate 29,433,268 of NC_137869.1, read as the reverse complement.
GGGGGAGTTGACAGAGAGGTACGGGGGGGGAGGGGGCATACATCACATCACATTACAATTGTCATTGTATCGTGCAGGCACAGACTGTACTTGGGTGGGGGGCAGGGCGGGTTGTAGGTCTGGACAACAATAAAAAAAACACTACCCACACGCAACCCTTCTGGATGGAGGGGCTGCGTGCTTGCCCTGGCTGGAAGCACAGCCAGGGCAGCAGGGGGAGGGGCGGGTGAAGGCGGCGTGTAGTGTAGGAGTGTGTGTGAAGTGTCATGATAAGTTCATTGTTGATGTAAGCGTATCCTGAGCAGCCCTCCCGGATTTGGGTCCCAGGGTCGCGTTGTCTCAAAGTCCAGATAGTGAGTCAGTCCGTTAACAGCTAATCTCCGGCACCATTGGCCCGGTCGATGCAAAACGTTGCACACACACTCCCTGGATGCCAATGACGATTTTCCAGAACGGCCTGTTATAGCGCCACCATGAGGCAGCTTTTCACATTTTTACATTTAAACTGTATCGATCTGCGTGAAACGTTGCATGCACACTCCCTATTATAGCGCCACCAGGAGGTCGACTTTTGTAAAACTATTTTATTTAAATATTACTCCTCCAGATTCCGTCCAAAAATCCCACAAATCGTTACACAGTATCTCTATAGTCATGTGCTCAAGACGAATATGTCCGATATTTCATATTCCATAATTGGCTAACATTCCAAAGTTTGCAGGATTGGCCCGTTATGAACAAAAAGCCTCAAATCATGAACACAGCGTGTTTTCCTATAGGCTGAGGAATAAATCCCACCCTTTTCACATTGGCCTGTTATAGCGCCACCAACAGGTGGATTTTTTCATTACCCAAAACATAAACAACCCCAAACATGCGCCACAAATCGGTGTGTGTGCATGTGTGCGTGTGTACTGTACGTGCCTGTGTGCGTGCATGTGTGCCTATATTTGCACACATGCAAATGAGTAGAGGAGAGGCAGTTGGCTTTTTAGTCTTGCCATCTGCAGGCTATGTTAGTCCATCATCAGATATCTACAAAACAAATTGACATGACATGGAATTTGCTGCTTACGTTTATACTGCCTGTAGGATGACTCCTACTATATCGTAGGTGACTTGGCTAAATGTCCCACATGCATGCAAGATATCTCACATATTGCCATGAAATTTGCTATATGCAATAATGACTCAGTGACTACAACAATGACGTAATAAGTTACCATCCGCTCCCGACCGGATCACAAAAGCAAAAAGGAATGCTTCCCAAGCTAATGTGTGAGAGAGGGCAGATGACAGTGGTGCCGCACCATTGGTTATTATTCGGACAGAGTACCATTCATTTGATATAACTAACCCTAATCCTAATCCAAACCCTATACCTCACACTAACCTAAAGTAAATGTAACAGTACTTCGTTACTGTCCAACATTGTAAGCCATACGGTCTCAGGTAACCCAGACAGGAAAGGAGGAAACAAGCCATGAGACCCTGCCCTGTGATTAGGAACTATTAACATCATGATTAATGAGCCTGTAGAACTAATGTTCCCCAAGGCACCACAATGGCACTGGGGCATGTGTCACTGTCATGCCACAATGTGGGTCACGGCATGGGGCTTTGTCCAGAACCCATAGACTAGAAAACACAGATAAAGTGGTTCCACTTTTCTTTTGCACTATACAGGCCCTGATGAGATATGGGATGTTATTGTAGCAGATGAGACATGGAGCGATGCATCTCCCCACAGACGCACACACACGCACGCACGCACACATTGGTCATGAAAAAAGCATTTAATACATATCAGCATATGGAAACGTATGATACATGCTTCCTCTGTCCATGTACATATAGTCACATGCACACACAAAACGTCTGTACAAAAACGATAACAAAGATGATGACAGTGGTGCTAAAAATACAGTTGCCCTGCTGATTTCTCATTCTATATGGATTTAGACTTAGTGGGGGGGAGCAAATCTCTCATTCTTGACTGGACTACAGCTGAGTTAAACAGGGACGAAATCATCTTAGTAACATGATCATCTTTCACAAAATCCCATCCTGAGCTGAGCTAAGCTGAGCCGAGCTGAGCAGGGCAGAGCAGAACACAGCCAATTGAGGTGATCTGAGCCAAGGCATACTTCGTTGACAGTTTCTTAACGTGATATATAGATTTCTATTTCTAGATTTCTGTGGAGCGAGTTGGTCTGGAAAACGTATAAATGAGCTATGCTGATCAGAGAATAAATAAGAGGTGAGCAGAGCTGAAAGGTGGCAGAGCAAGCACACAAGGTTGAATAACTAATTATGGGTTTTATCAAGTTCAAATTACCACTCTCTAATTAAGAACGCAGTCATTTATTTTCATTGGAGCAAATTAGCACACACTTTTGAATCATAGGGTGAGGGTCATCTAGGTGAGATAATGTGGTCCAAGGACGAAGCTGTGTTTGATGGCTGTATTCTGCCCATCAAACAAATTTGGTCAAACCACGTGACTCCCATTGAAAAAGCATTGAGGCGGCCATCAAACACAGACAGAACACAGAACATGTGTTCTGCATGTGTGTATGAGGCCTTACAAGTTGATCGGGATCCTGCTCAGCAGGGTGCGGAACTGGGAGAGATAAGGTGTTCCTACTCTGCATGCGCTAATCCCGGTGAAATTAATCACTGTCAGGTGAGAAGAAGCGACTGGTGACTTCCATGTGTAACAGGATATTGTTTTATGTAACCTTGGGGTAAATGATGGCTGATAATGTTTCTGTGTTTCCGATGTGTAATTTGAACGGAGCTGTCTGTGTTCCTAGTTCAAACAGTCATCCCACACTAATTAAGATAGACCTGAGGCCCATTCTACAAATGTCTTCTAAAACAGTTTTCTGAAAAACGTATATCAGTATGGCTGCAGACCCCTATCTTAATATTTTTGTTTCAGGGACCTCCTCCAGAAGCAAAGATTTTAGTTAATAATAATAATAATAATAATAATAATATAATAATACAAAAGATAAAAATTATATATATATACATTTTCAAGGTTATTCAAAAATAGCTGATCTACAAGCTCATAGCACGGCACAAAGTGACACGCTATGAGCTTGTATATATGCAATATCTGAATAGCCCAAGTAGAAAACCCCACTTTGAGAACCAATGTGCTGTATAGCTCAAATCTAAAATGACACAGATGCTTTCCCGGTTTTAAACGTTCTACAATGTTGTCATGCCAAAAAATATTTGATCTACAAGCTCTCAACAAATCATGTCACGTTGCCTGCTCTGGCATTTTGGCATTAGACAGCATCATACAACGGAGTAGCAAATTAGCATTACAAATTCAGAACTGCATGTGGAACTGCTTACAAGGTAACTTTAGCAGGGGAAGAAAATGACCACTAATGTTCCCAAGAACATTCCCCTCCTCGCTTTTATTGGATTATGTCGTAAATTAAAACTGAAATTGTAACACTGGAAAAAATGGAATGTATGGCAGCAGTACAACACAATCATTAAATCAATAAATGACGTTGGAATCAAATTGTTGTGATGTTTAATTAAAATGTGTTCTGTACCATGGTTTTATAATTAATTCCCTAAAGTTATTTATTTTGTTACTGAGCTCTGAGCTCAACCGTGGAAATCCTCTCTCTATAGTATAATCAATCCACGTCTCTGCTTTTGATAACCCTCCACCGACCGGTCCTTCATTTCTGCTGGTCAGACTTAATTACATACTGTATAAAATGTATGTAGGCCTAAACCACATTAACCCTGGCATCCCTATTTTGTTCAAACCTTTGTTTAAATGGTATAGGGTTTAGTATACGATAGGGTACAGTAGGGTTATGGTTATAGAACCTATGGACTATAATCCAATCTCGTTACTGTTAAGTTTAGGGCACAAAGTCAGAGCTAGTGAGCATGCTGTAGCATCTTGTTCACATATCAAGACTGAAGCTTTAATTAGTACAACAGCATCAGCATTCAGACAACGTTGTCATTATACAATGAGCTCTGATCTTTGGCAGCAAGAATGGAGGACCAGAATGTGATTACTGTCCCTCAGTTAAATGCTGCTAAGGCCCTTCAGTGGTATGCTGTATAAACAGGCTCTACACAGTAAAATCCTCTGTGCTAATTTAACTCAGAAATTGTAAAAAAGAATAGGACCGATGGCATGAATGTTACATTTGCACACTCTCAAAGTTAAATGAACACTATGGACTTGTGTACTTTCTTGCAATCTCTGCATGCCTTTGAGAATGCTGTGTGGGTCAATATGACAGAGAACTATTGACATTAAAGACGGGTCAAGAGATCATCATAAATGCTGGAATGTCTTCTTCTTTTCCATTTCGGCTGTTCCCCTCACCACCCCTCCTCGTCCAAACCATCTCAGTCTGGCCTCTCTGGCTTTATCTCCAAAACATCTAACATGCGCTGTCCCTCTGATGTACTCGTTCCTGATCACATTTCCCATACTCAAGGCTGTGATGTCGGGATTGGAAGTAGCATTACCTTGCTGCTGCTTGACTGCACAACATGACAAGGTGGAACTAGAGGCGTCCCTCACATCTAGAGTACGGGCCACTACGTGGCCCTCACACCTACTCCACATCACACCGCCAACTGATGTGCCCATGTATGGAGATCTCTGTATCTGTCAATCCTTGTCCCTGGAGATCTGTCAGTCTGTGTCCTTTTTATGCCTATATATGGGCATGCTGATATGCCGAAATTATGGAGATCTTTGTATCTGTCAGTCCTTGTCCCTTTTTATGTCCAACGAATTCCTCCAAACAGATATGTGTTGCCAATGCTGCTCTACTGCACCCTATACTGGCTCACTTGCCAGTGAGACCCCACTGGGAGGATCAGCTCAGTGGCCGTGTGGTTAGAGGGTCATCTCTGAGACTGAGAGGCTGCCTGGGGTTCAATCCTCGGCCACAATACCTCTCTGCTTGCACTCACCACCATCAAGGATTCGATTGGGGCTCCCTGAAATAATAGCGTCATGTCCAGGGGATGTACTTGAGTCATACTACAGACACGCGAGACAGTCTTCTGACCTATGGTCCACATGGCTCTGGAAATGTTGGTTCCCTTACTACCCTATCACTATCAGTATGCAACTTAGACAGCACTGAGCTGACAGCACGGCCGACACACAGGGCTCAAGCCCACTTCTGGCAGTGCATGTGCTTGGCTTGTTTTTAAATTATGGAAAATGTGACCAGAATCAAAATGGTAGAATTTGTGTGTGTGTGTGTGTGTGTGTGTGTGTGTGTGCGTGTGTGTGTGTGCGCGTGTGTGTGCGTGTGTGCATGCGTGCGTGCGTGTGTGTGCCTGTGTTTCCATATATGTGTGTTTGCATGCATGTAAGCGTGGCCATGCATGCGTACATGCATGCGTGCATGCATGTGTGTTTAAGTGCAGTTGGGTTGATGGTTGATAATATGATAGTTATTTTCTTCCTTAAGAGGGATGGTTCCATCTAGAGACCATAGTAATATTCATGGATCACTATAACATTGTGAGTGCGTGCATGTATTAAACACCTGGTGGAAAATCTGACCTGAGGGTGACACTTCAGGAATGGCCATGAGTCACCACAATTGGTAGTGTGCACTTTGCAACATGCCCATTAGATTATTAGATTGCGTGCAAGTGGAAGTGTTGCCACAAGGATAAGGTACTAGAAGAAAGACCACAAAAAGCAGTAGGGTAAGGGTCCTACACCAAGCTTCATGGCAATTATATATATTTTGAGATATTGTGTGTGCAATTGTAAATCTTGGCCTAAGGGTGGTTCTAGAGAAAAGACTACCAGTCACAAAAATGAATAGGGTTCATCCTTCAGGGGGCATTAATGCATATAGCAAATTTCATGGCAATACTGTATGTCTTGTGAGATATCTTGCATGCATGTGGAACATTTAGCCAAGTCACCTACGATATAGTAGGAGTCATCCTACAGGCAGTATAAACGTAAGCAGCAAATTCCATGTCAATCCAGACAGTGGTTTTTGTAGATATCTGGTGTTGGACTAACATAGCCTGCAGATGGCAAGACTAAAAAGCCAACTGGCTCTCCTCTACTCATTTGCATGTGTGCAAATATTGGCACACACGCACACAGGCACGTACAGTACACACACACACACACACACACACACACACACACCGATTTGTGGCGCATATTTGGGGTTGTTTATGTTTTGGGTAATGATGAAAGAAGGTACACAGTGTATCTCCCTTAAGTGTAATCTATTGGCCCATCCACAAGTTTTAGGTAACAAAATGTCCCTCCTAGGCCTCTAATACACACAGTGTGATGACATAGGCTGGCAAATGGCCATTTGGCCAGAACAGGAAAGCCACAGTGAGTGAGGGCTGTTTACAAGGCCGTGACCACAGCACCATGTCCCTGAGCTCTATACCAATAAGCGTTCTCACCTGACGACAGGCCTGCTGAGGCTAGGCAGTGCTTTATTTACAAAGCTCGTTATTCACATTCTGTCAGGCAAAACCTATTCTGTATGAGATTTTAATGGGAATTAATGGACTCAATTATTGGTCTTCTTTTTTTTAATTAAGAATGCCATCTCAACCTGTCCATACAGAAACATTAACAACAATAAAATGCGTATTACTAGTATTTGTTTTAGGAGGAGATATATTGCTGTGTTTGGAAACCCTGGGAGCAGGAAATGTTTTACACACCCTGAACTTGGACTGACACTCTATAGAAGAGCAGTGGAGCTCAACCAGTGGGGCCGGGACCCCCAGATGAAAGAGATATTTCACATTTTGACATCAGTATTTGTATTTAGACCTAAGATTTAAAGTCTAGATGCAATTTACAAGCTGAGGGAAGTGAGGAGATCAGTGGGTGAGCTATCATGGGTTGATTGTCAAACGTGTTGTCAAAAGTGTCAAAACGTAATCTCATCTATAATACTCAACTCCTTCTCTAATTAGCCACTAGTATGTAAGGCCAGCTGCATGTACATTTGACATGATGTATCACAGCGATGATGTTAAAAAAAATCTTCTCATCAAATAAATCAAAATCAAAGCTCAGTGGCCTTGGCCCTTGTGGTGAGAGTGTCCACCCTGAGAGTCGGAAGTTACAGTCACACCAAAGACTATAAAAATGGGACCCAATGCCTCGCTTGGCACTCAGCATCAAGGGTTAGATTGGGAGTAAGTCCCTGTGCCATAATAACATAATGTCCAACTGGTGTACAGTACATGCAGTGCTTGTATGCCAAGCTACCTCACGCCCCATGGGCCACACGGCTCAGCAAGGCTTACTTATTACTCATCAAATAAAATAGTATTTTGATGATGTTGGCTACATTGTATAATGTCCTCTCTAGCTCTCTTTCCACTGGGCATATTCGGTTCACAGAATGAAAATTTCACTATTCATTAGTACTATAATGCATGAACACCCCTTTTATTTTGCCCCCTCCCTTTCCTCTGTCTGGCAGATCTTCCACATGACCTATGACCTGGCCAGTGCTGTGATGCGTATCTTCAACTTGATTGGCATGATGCTGCTGCTGTGTCACTGGGATGGCTGCCTCCAGTTCCTGGTACCCATGCTGCAGGACTTTCCTTCCAACTGCTGGGTCTCCCTCAACAAGATGGTGGTGAGTTCAGTGTTCTGGCTATGCGCTGTTTGTTGGTGTGCCTATGTCTGTTGTCTGCTGCATGTCTATCAGCATTAGGCCTTAGGCCTTGTTTGTCTCCTTATTAACCCATTTTGACCTGAGATCAGATTCTAAAAATGTCTTCTACATCCTGACAGTTTTCTGAAAAAGCTATGTTTCTATGTCAGTCGTTCTTCGATTTGACACAGACAAAAATAACACACCGACACATGCACAGTTGCACGCACAGAGGATCTGCTCCAAATTGCTTCTAGATGGACTCAAACGAGCTGTCACAGCACACACGTAGAAGTGAGAGGAAAAAACACTGAAGTTTGCACACTGCGCTTCTTTTCATTTCTCATTTGTTTTGTTCCTCAGCCATGATCCTTTCTCCCCTTTTGTTCCTTTCTTCACTAATACTGTAGGTAGACCTAATATGTCTGCCTATTAGCAGATGGCCAGATGACCTCAATCGGAGGTGTTTCATAATCCAAAATGTTTTCTGCCACGAAAGCAAAATCCCCTGCAGAGAGAACCTAGTGCAGAACTTTATCTTTATGATAAGAATAATAAGAATAAAAAATAGATCTGATGAACATTAAGAAAATGTGGTACTAAAATATATGGTATGCCACGACAAGGTGAAAACAGGTGAAACTATTGATCTACTAACGGGGCTGCAGAGGTCTAGAATTACTTGGGCTAGCCAGACATATAGTACACGCCCCATAATCAATCATTATCTGCAGGGACATAGCCTATACCACAAGAGCAACATTAAACCTCTCTGAATATCACTGCTACTCTGATCTGTAGTAGATGAAACAGTACTTTATTAGTATTTCAGCTAGATTGGAACATGCAGTATAATTCAGCCGTCGGGATAACTCCTCCTGTGTGTTGTTCCATCATGTACTCGCTCAGTTTACAGAGACTGTTCGTTCTGCAGCTGGTTGATGTTGCCACGGTTAAGACATGATGCTACGTTTAAATATTCAGATGTCAGATGTGCATATTGGCGAGATTTCTGTCCCAAGAGTTTGTGGAAAGCACAGTGTGTTAAGACACGTGTCTGCTCTCTCTGTGAGTTTGTGAGTGTGTGTGTGTGTGTGTGTGTGTGTGTGTGTGTGTGTGTGTGTGTGTGTGTGTGTGTGTGCATGTACAGTATGTCTCAGGTCTCCAGTAACAGATGGAACTCACCATCTCTCCCTCTGTTTCCATCTCTCTCTCTCTCTCTCTCTCTCTCTCTCTCTCTCTCTCTCTCTCTCTCTCTCTCTCTCTCTCTCTCTCTCTCTAAATGGTGAATTTATATAGCGCCTTTATCCAAGGCGCTTTACATAGATTGTGCATTACATTCACCCATTCACACACACATTCATACACTAATAATAATAATAATAGCTCAAGTTTATATAGCGCTTTTCTGAATACCCAAAGCGCTTTACATAAGAACACTAGGAACAGAATTTATTAAGAAAGAAAACAAAGCAAAACATAGCATTAAACAACAGTACAAGGTTAAAAAGATAAAAAGATAAACGAGGGAAGGGGCGGAAGCAATTAGGGTTCAGTAGAAGAACACTTCTACACTAATTCTGGGGGAGCCCGGGTTCGAACTGGCAACCTTGCGGTTACCACCCCAACCTCCCTCCCTCCCAGATCTCTCCCTCACTCACTCACTCACTCACTCACTGCACTAACTCACTCACTCACTCACTCACACTCTCTATCTCTCTCTCTTTCTCTCTCTCCATCATCACACCACATCAATATTCATATTCTGCGTTCACACTGGCAGATGCAATAGATTCAAAGATGCAAAGCTAAACAGCATATTTGTAGCTTTGTATCTTTGTAGCTGAAGTTAAAACTTGAAAAGGGTTTTGTAGCTGTTGTAGCCTTTGCAGCAGCTACAAACATCGGATGTATCTTTATGTCGATGGCTTCCATTGAAAATGAATAGTAGACTGTATCCTGCCTGTGTGAAGGCAGCAATATTTGGCAGCAATAAAACTAGTATATATAGTGAATATGATTTCAACATAGAAGCCTTTTTCCAAAACAGTTTAAAATGAAAGTATTTCTACATTAATACAGATAATTAAGATGTGTATTATGATTGCGTGCGTGCGTGCGTGCATGCACTGCATTCGTTTGTGCGTGTGTGTACTGCTGTCTACTGCACAGAGCAACCAAGGTCAGCACTTCTCTTCAGATGGGGCTTTAAATAAGAGACACAGCGTTAAATGATCCCATCCCCGTTAAATGTGCCACTGGAGACTACTTCAGTGGGAGCAGATCCTCTCTGCATGGGCATCTCACTGCAATCTGCCACCCTCACTCTCTGCAGTATGTGTATACAGTACGTGCTGCCCATGCAATGACTATCCTCCATGTTCATTAAACTGGGAAATATAGGGAAATATTATTTTTCTCATCTTGAGGAATAGTAAACAAAGTTCTGTGTAAGTATGCTTGCATTGTATGCTTACAATGTTTGAATTGTGGAATTGTCTTTATACTGCTCAGGCATCATGGCCACATGTAATTCTATCTTAAATAAACACAACCACAGCCACTGTCCACTGTTGACCACTGAGGAGCTCCGCTGGGTCCAGATCAAGTAAATCGAAGACTAGTCAGATCTGACCCAGAATATCACCTGATTTCAACCAACATCAATTCTGCCCACTATGACGGATGTCCCTGGATCAATCAGAGAGAGTCCGATCGAGGCCAGATCAACTTAAATCATATCACTAGTCAGATCTGGCCTAGAATAAGAGAAATGACGTAAAGATCATCCCCATATGGGCTGTGATCTGGCCTAGTCCTGAACGTCACCGGATTACGTCATCATATTGTCATCATGACGTCATTTGGCCTGCTGGGTTAACTTGCATGCCCAGATTTCGCTATTCCAATTCAACTGTTACCTCCAAAACTTGAAGGTAACAGAAGAATTGAAGTTGTTTCATTTACTATTTTTAAAAGACTCTTAACTAACCTCACATACTAGAGGAAGGCATATGCACCTGCTTTTTGTAATATTTACTTATAAGGTTTTGTTTCTGTGTGTATGTGTTTTTGTATTATATCTTTTGTGCTTTGTGTCCATGTCATGTATGTAAAATCATTGTTGTAAATGTGTTCTTGTTTGTATACAAGGCGCCATTGAAAAAGAGACCCTGGTCTCAATTGGATTCCCCTGAAATAAAGGTTTCAATCAATCAAACAACCCAATTCAACTGATACCTCCAAAACAACCCAATTCAACTGATACCTCCAACAACCCAATTCAACTGATACCTCCAACAACCCAGGACAGTGGTGGATTGGGCATGCATGGCGGTCGGGCACGAGTGTGTGTCTGCCACCTCCTGACATTAACTACAACTAGACGCAGACTTCAGTAGCTGTAAATCCCTCAAAATCTCATCCACCTCCTGTGGAAAATCACAAATCACCATAGTTTATAATTTCCTCACATCTCTGCTCCCCCTGTCACATCTGAAAAACACGCATCTTGCATCATGTCCTCTCTCTCTCTCACACGCACGCACGCACGCAGACACGCACGCACGCAGACACGCACACACACACACACACACACACACACACACCCCTGCCCCCCTCCAAAAGCTCCTGCATTTGAATCTCAAATGAAATGCAAATAGGCAGGCGAAATACAAAACAGATATAAATCTACCAGTATCTAGAGGCAGTTAATCAGGGCAGTTAATCAGCGACTGAGAGTGCTCTGACCACAGGAGGACACACACACACACACACACACACACACCCACACCCACACCCACACCCACACACACACACACACACACACACACACACACACACACACACACACACACACTCCACCTCAGCAGATCTATATGCAATGCACACATGATCGACTCAGCCCCTGGTTGAAGAGCTGGGGGCCTGAGTCGTAGTGCGAGAGTTGAACACTGTGACAGAGTTTCCATGTGCGTGTGTGCCAGAGACAGACTGGAGCAGTCAGATCTCAGGGCTCTTCATTAACAACAAGGTTTCCTCCTCTTCCTCTACTCAGCTGAGACAAGACTAGGCTGATGATTAGGCTCTTCACCGACCCTGCAACAATCACAGGAAAGGAGACAGGCGCTCCAATGGGAATATGTTGCTCCATAACCCTCTTATCCTCTCACTGTTTCTCTCTCTGTCCTTTGCTGTCGCTTTTTCCGTCTGCGCCTGTCACACTCTTGAACTTCATTTCCATAACACTGGCTTAGGTCATTTAGTTAAAATAATTATATTCTTTAAAGCGACGTGAAAGGAAAATTGGGCTATTAAAAGTGAGCTGCAAAAGAGCATTTCTCTTTCTTTTTGACACATTTTCTGGAAGAAATCATACCTGATCAAATCTGTTTCTTTTCTCTTCCGACTCCTCCATTTATCGCTTGTTCCTACCCTCATTCTCACACCCTTTGTTCATATCTCTCTCTACCTCCAGAATGACTCGTGGACTGAGCTGTACTCCTTTGCACTCTTCAAGGCCATGAGCCACATGCTGTGCATTGGCTACGGGCGACAAGCCCCAGAGAGCATGTCTGACATCTGGCTCACCATGCTCAGCATGATCGTAGGGGCCACCTGCTATGCCATGTTCATCGGCCACGCCACCGCGCTCATCCAGTCCCTGGACTCTTCCAGGCGACAATACCAGGAAAAGGTAAGGCCAGAACAGATTGCTTTGGTTTTATTTCAATGTTTTACATTCCCAAACTTTTCAGGCCGGGACTACCCAAAAGAATCATATTTGAACTGGGGATACCCCCACCCTGACAAGCACTTGGAATTGTAGTTCCCGACATCCAGTTTGAGAACCACTGCCATAGACCACAGCTACACCACACATCCCTGAGTTTCTTTGTGCTGTGGATGGACAGGGGAATATAGAACAGGTATCAATGTCAGCTATCATCATCTAGGTTGTCACACTACAGAAAACATGCACATGCTTAGTAACACTACACTTATGCCGCAGACTCGCAGAGCCAAAGATTGAAGGTCAACATTTGCACTTTGTGAGATGCCATCATCAAAGAATGTAATTGAAGTGACTCTGCAAAATAGGCCTACAGGAAAATAATAAACAGTTTCAGAGAAGTACACACTTCTGTTCCACTTGCTGATAAATGGAACAATCCACTTATATAAGGATGGTGTTACGACTGATCTCAATAATGACGTATTATGTAGAGCAGCATAGAGAGATATTATGTCTGTCTCTGCTGTCAGGAAATAATTGTAACTTTATAGTTCCAATTAGAGAGAGACATACTAGCGTGTCCTAGGAGTTTGCTTTATACTTTTCCTATGAGACTACATTTAATCTACATGAATTCCATATCAAAATATTAGGTGTAGACCACATCCTTGCCATTTACAGTGATGTTAGTATAGTGCTAAAACATTTGATAAAAAATCACACCTGTGTGAAGTGAGGGGCGCTCTTATCATCGTACATCATCAGGACGTAAAACAGACACTATGGGCTGTATTTTGCGTGTCTTAAGTACCAGGTCTTATTGCCTAACTTGAGTAAACTAAAGACCTGGAGGCGTGATCAATGCTCTTTGGCCACTCAGAATAGCCAAATGGCATTGATCACGCCTCCAGTTCTTTAGTTTACTCAAATTAGGTAATAAGACCTGGTACTTAAGACACGCAAAATACAGCCTTATGTGCCTATTTGCTCAGACACTATGACGTAGAATTCTCTATTCATTATCAATGGGAATTAAATGTCTTGTTTAAGACGAAGTTTGTAGAGTGTGTAGACGGTAACTAAAAGCTGGATGTAGGAGGGGCTAGCGCCTCTCAAAAACATGGACCAGATGAGATGAGATGAGACAATTCATCTCCCCCTGTTTCTGTTCTTAAAGCCTCCTGTGGAGTTACTTACTGGCTGCCCTTTATGCCATTCTGAGTCTTTATCAGAACCCCATTGTGATGCAGTGTGGACAGGTGTTGGAAATTAGCACTTGTGTTGGGCTAGATGACCAATGCACCTGGTCTGTCTAATGTGATTGTGATGTCCATGTCAGATAAACATCAATCAATCAATCAATCTGGCCACAAAGGATCCTCATTTAATTTTCACATACTTTGAGAGAAACACCATCTGTTGATCAATTCAGCATGCATGTGGACCAGCTCTTTGGTCGGCTCCCCTCTCCCTACACTGGCAGCAGTGGTGTCAAGTAACTAAAGTAATGTATACTTAAGTACAATTATGACATTATTTTTCCCAGGTTGCTGGAAGCAAGCCTGGTCTCTATACTAGTACAGAGACAAAACACCTTATCGTCACAGGTGAAACACAAGATGAATAAATCATAAATGTACATTAAACGATACCATTTTAACAGAAAAGCTCAACACTGTAAAAACGATCTCCACAAATGCTTAATCAACTTCCTTGAGGATGTCCGTGGCAGACAGACAGTGTTCCAAGAAACCACAGACGCATGGACACAGCGCCACGCACCACCACACTTAACAGAATAATCTGTGACTGTGACTGATAGCCTCTTTTGATTTGATTTGATTTACTGCCTCAACAAGTCAGCCGAGCCACGTTATGAAGGATTAGTCTGAACTCTGAAGTGGTCATTTTTGTGCAACCAATATCCTAATAAATCCCAATGATGAATTATTGAGAAATTATATGCACGTAGGATGCACAGAATGCACAAATTGTAATTTAGCTAATGAATCTATTTGTGTAACATATGGCTCGCCAGTGTGCCATTGTGTGGAACATATAAATGTTTACACTAAGTCTGATTAAAACTCTGTTACACCTGTAACCAATTAAAGCACATGGTCGTTGTGCATTTTTTTGAGGTTTTAAATTTTGTTTTTCATAAATCAACACTATTGAACACCCTGTGTTGGTTAAGAAAACTAGAACTCGACCGGCCTTTGACCGGTCTTGCTCTAACGCCACGCAACGCCACGCCACGCCATCCAGGCGGCCAGTTGTCCGGGTGGCCAATTGTCATGGGCTCAAACGGTCTGTAAAAGCAACTAACTCCGCCCCTCTCCTGAGGCAGGCACACACACAGAGCAGCATGGCTGCAGTGCAGATGCGGAGCGTGTTGCCATGAAACGGATGACGTCATATCACCATCATATAAGGTGCAGAGAATAGAAGGGATCAATAATTTAGCACAGTATTAGAGCAGTGTTAGTAGTACATCAATTAGAAGTATAAGAAGTATAAGAAAGGAGGTAAGATTTCTGGGAGAACCCAAGCCCAACTCATAGAACTGTACAAGAGGCAGATGCTTAAGAGAGCCTCCTCCCTCCTGGAGGTATCGGATCACGCACTTCGGTCTGAGTTTGAACTGTTGCCCTCATCGGTCATCGGCTGAGGGTGCCCACTACAAAGACTAATTGGTTCAAACTATCTTTTGTCCCGGCTGCTATTCAACTGCTGAACAGCAGATAGCACTTTATTCTTGCCTCTTTGTACATACTGCCCACTAATGCACTTTTGCTGACTTTGCTACTATTGTACGTCATGAATTCTCTGTGCCCTCTTCTTAGATCTTAGTCTTGTATTGAATGTTGTTGTGTGTATTTTTACTATGATGTGGCTGCAAACCAATTTCCCACAAGGGACAATAAAGCTAACCTTGACCTTGACCTGTATCTAAAGGTAGACCTTAGACTCAAACGTGACCAGCTCCGTTGAGGGATTAAGCCATAAGGCTTCCCCTATAGGAGTCTTCATAGACTTCTCTGACGGTTCCCTATACAAGTATAGGAGCATTTCGGTTATAGAGCGGAAAATAAACAAATCAAAAGAGGCAGCTAGGATTTTCCCTGTAGTCTGTTAAAAGTACGATACCTGCAACATAGCACTGACACTAATGTTATGAAAACAATTAATCTATTTCTAAAATCTATGTAGTGTTTGTGTGATAGTTGAGTCTTTTTTCACTTTCTCCCCGGCGTTTGGTGCCCAGTGATGCAGCATAAAGCCCTTCCATTACTGACAATAGGGTATTGATGCTTTTACTTAAGTAAAATAAATGGGCTATACTTCTTCCATCACCAACTGGCAGATCAAAGCACTGAAGTCTACGGACTGGACTGCACAGTGAGGAACACTCCTCCTTTATAAGCACATGATGTCGTTGTAGCCGTGTGTCTCGTTAGCTTCCTTAGATCCTAGATGACGCACGTGTAGAGAGGTGCCTTATGTTATCTGTCAGGAGCACACACACACACACACACACACACACACACACACACACACACACACACACACACACACACACACACACACACACACACACATCAAGCTTTGTTGTTTGCAGATGTATCTGTTGAGACCAAGATCTACCAGGGGTTTGACTTTCTCAGTGTTTTTGGCTTCCACTCAACATTTATGTTTATCCTGTGATCTGTCTCGGGCTTGGCTTTAAATAGATTTGTTTTATTATTAAAGTATATACATCTAATAATAATATTCATGACATGCAATCCCTCAACTGGTCACTATACAGTTATGAAAGTAATTGTTTTCATCACTGTTAATACGCTTGACGGCCAGAAGTATAATATCATGATCAGGCTCTTCTCAAAATAGGTCTCAAGTCAGTCTCATGTAAACAAACACCAATAGCCCCAAAAGCTCCCTGTAGCAGGCTACTGTATACTGTAGATCAAATCAACAGCCGCTGTATTTTGAACCAGCTGATCGTAATCACTGCAAAGAGAGCATATCGCAGAAGCCACTTTATGGTGCATCTGTTGTTGTAACAGTTGCGTGTAGAGATGCACCCTCTGTGGCATATGACTCACACAGTTATCACTTATCACCCACCCAGGGACTATCCTCAGCTTCACGCTCCACTTCCTCCATGATGTGAAGCAGTGAAATGATGAAGGATGGGCCATGAACTGTGTGTCCAGCCTAGGACAGAGCAGGACAGCTCACCCCACATCCTGCCCTGCTCTGGGGCTTAGTTAAGCAATATTACACGAGAGGGTGTGGTTTAACGTGATTATTGCCATGATGAAGTGGCAATAATCATGTTAAACCACACCCTCGAGTGTAATATTGCAATTATACAAAGAAATATATTTTTAATGACAGATGTAGTCACTACGACCACGACCAGAAACTATAGCCTAGCCACCGAGTTTGCTATAGCGCTCTGGGAAAACAGAGCTGAATTCTTGGTTTTGATTAGGTGGTGAATGGTGCTGGTTTGATCCATGGCTAGAAGCTGTTTCAACCAATCAGATTGCTTCCTTGAAACGACCTGTTGTATAATAGCTGTTTATAGCCAGGCACGTTAGCTTAGCTGTGCCTATCACAAAAAGATCCATATACATTCTAAATCGATGCAACACTACAACAATTTGAAGAACATTTTGCCATATGGCAAGATATAACTGATTGACTTTCAGTTTTAGATGTTTTCAGTCCCACCAGTGAGAGTGTGCATGTGGATCTAAGGATGGCAGTGTTGGCCCGTTCAAACCACTTACTGTATAGGTCAGTAATGGACACCAGCAGTCCTTTAGCATATAAGTCTTGTTTCATCATTCACTTCATCCGTAGTCTTGTCTCATCATTTCAACCATGGTCTATCTCTTATGCTAAATGCAGCCTGCAATAGCTCTAAACTTTAGATAACAGTCTGGAGCTCAGAACTACCTACGCAGATCCACATAAAAAAGATTCTTTACACAAGATAGTCTAAGTGCCAGTGCCAGTGACAGCATGCAGTTATGTTGACAAAGCACAGAGTAAACAGTTAGTGTCGTCCTTTATATGGAGAAAGAAATGTAATAATAGCTGCAGGACAGAAAATATCTTCCTGTCTGTATCCAAAGACGCCGTCGCCAGCGGCAGATGAAGATTGTAACTGTGTACTGTGTGTCCATGTGCTAGCCAAATGCATCCGTTTTTCTTTTACTTTATCAGAATGCACACAATGCGATGTGAGTCCTTGTGTGTTTAGCAGGTTCATGGTGCTGTGGAGTCTGATTGGAAGCACAAACACAGTACGGAACAAAGGCAGCCAGATGATAATGATGCTACAACAGATGGAGAAGTACAGTGTTCCTCTTTACGCACAAGCAGAAATCATATACTTATGTACAGTATGTGCACACACGCATGCACTCTAATTGAAAATGATCATGGCCTTTAATTGCCTTGGGGTGATAATTCAATCTGTTTATTGAAATTCTGTATCTGATGGTTTGCACTGGAAGAAGCTATTAAGGTTCGGTATAGTACAGACTTTGAATATTAACGCTTCTGTGAAAAAAGAAACCCAATAAACTAAAGTTTTCTTAAAAATAAATAAATAAATAAAAGATCTTGGTAGAAATTAGTTAAATGTTATTATACAACAGGTCGTTTCAAGGAAGCAACCAGGTGCTCAACGGAGACGTGCAGGTATACGAAAAAATATTAAAAAGGTGCTCCTGGGCTCAAACGGGATAAGAAATCTATAGAAAAAAGCCGAGATCCGGGCACATTAAAACTCATTGACTGCCAGAGTTAAAACATCGTCTATAGCTGCCCTTGCCAGCCATTCCGGCCGTTTTCACTAACCTTTGAAAAATCATAGATCCTCAATCATATAATTTATTATACAGGTAGTTCCGACGAAGGCTCACAAAGCAATCTGATTTGTTGAAATAGCCATCTACCCGTGCTTCAAACCAGCATGATGGAACACCTAGCCCTGGGCCTAATCACATTAAATACGGTAAATCACTCCGCACTGCAGTCCGCACCTGATTAGACCATATATGGAACAGCTGCATGCCTGCGTCGCGCCGTCCTAGCCTACTGGAGGGAACCCCTTTATTTAACCAGTAAAATCACATTGAGACCAAGTCTCTTTTACAAGTGGGAACTGGCCAAGAGGCAGAAATAAAAATTACACTTCAATACCACATCGTCAATGTTACAATTTGAACCAGCAAATACAACATCCATAATACACCTTAAAGTACCTATGCATAAATACAACAAGTCACCTGTCCTACTTTTTAGTAGCAGGGCAAAATACACCATATACAGTATACACAATCTACACGATCTTAACCGATATAACATATAGGCATGAACATAGGCTAGTACATATCCAAACATGTGCAGGTGTTGGATTGTACATCAAAGATGATCCTTTTGAAACTTCTCAAGGGAACTTTCAAAGCCAATTTTAGTCTGGACTGTAGATCATTCCACGACCAAGGGCCAGTACCCCGTTCAGAAATGGATTATATTATTAATTGTTATTTATTTGGTGGACTTACTACTTGGAAGAAGAGGATGAGAAGGAGAACGCAAAACCAAACAACGAGAGATATGTTGCATTGTCAAAATATGTCCTTGATAACTGAGAAATGTCTAGGAATTAAGTCAGTAAAGCCAACTACTTGGGCAATGAAAATAGCCAGTTATTTTGGCCACGCGACGCGCAAGATCTGTAAGATCAGTTATTTTGGCCATGCGACACGGTTGTACGATGGAGCATGTCTTGAATTCCTCCCACTGCACATTCCTCCCGGCTTTGACAGCTCAGAGCTCAGCTGTGTTGATGAGACAGAGCCTGAGGCTCAGAGCGCAGGGGACTATTATAATGTCTCAGTCAAATGAACTCTTCTATTTACAGGCAAACAGACGTTGAAACAGTACTTGTCCGTGTTAACCTACGTATGTGACTATGTTACTATGAGTACCAGTAGGGGCAAAAGTGGCGCTGTTGTGCCAGAAACAGAGAGAGAGATAGTGCTGCAGTCGGGGGGAAAGAAAACTGTGCCGTCGCGATAGTTCCATAGTTATGGGCATATGAGAGGTCTATCTATGCCGGTGTCATGGCCATGGGTCTCATCTCCGAGCCATGGGGCTGGATATCACACAGCCCATGAAGCCTTTAATTTATGGAGAGTTTGTTTGAGACTCCACCGGTCATCAATTTATTGGTTTAGGCTTAAAAAAAGATAGGCGTCTATAAATTCAACGCTTCATGAGGTGTGTAATTGACAGTAAAAAAAGGGGCCATGCTGCATTCAGTGCCAATGTTGATCTGTTCTAAACACTTAGGTCATGATCTCTAGGGGTCGCTTCGCTAGCAGGGCTTTTAGACTGTGAGTCTTGTTTCATCATTCATTACATCATGAGTCTTGTTTCATCATTTTAAACCACGGCGCTCTATATTCGGACTGCAGTGTGCCATTTACGCATGCACCTTTAGATAACAGTCTGGAAGACAGACGGAGCTGTCCCTACAGATCCCGGAAAGAAAATGTACAAGATATAGCCTAAAAAATGTGCTTATGTTGATACTGTACAGCGCAGAGTAAACAGTTAGGGCTATGTGCTCTGCTGCCACTAGCCAAAAGCGGATCATTTTTTTCCCTTTATCTACTAGTAGCAATTTCATGTATGTACTGTATGATGGAATGATCACTGATTGGAAATGCAAACAGTGTGGAACAAAGACAGGCAGATGCAGTCATCCCACCCCTGGATAATCTCATTTCAGGGACTAATATTAGCAAATTATGCTACAAGCAGATGGAGTAATAATACAGTGTTCCTACTTCCTCGCTGCTTTATGTACAAGCAGAAATTATACACTTATGCATGTGCACAGTCTGCACACGTGCGCACACTAATTGAAAACGGTAATGGCCCACCCTCCTGTATGTCTGCTAACTCAATAAATATTGTGCTGGCACGTGCGTGCGTGCGTGCGAGCGCGTGCGTGTGTGAGACAAGCTCCCATGAGCATGCCACAGTTAAAACGAACAAGGCAGCTTCAGTGGCTTAGTGGCTTACTGTCCCATTGTCATCTCCTCTTTCATGCTGAGGTGACAGGTGCCTTCATCACTTTTTCGTCTACAATACCCTTCCCTACCTCCCGTCTCTCCCTCCCATCCTTGATCCGTCAATTGGTCCGTCCGTCCTCGAATGGCGGGTGATAGGTCATCTGCCAGAGGACACTGCACACGGACAGGGAGAGCGTTAGGCATTATGTAACTACACTCCTGCTTCTCCTCCCCCAATCACTTCCTCTCCCTCAGGGGTGTTAAAGTCAACACTGGTAAATAGCTCAGGGAGGACAGGGACGTGACCCTGGGGGACGCCAGTGATCAACACTGATCCATCGGAGCTCCTCTGTCCCATCACACATACGGTGACTTACTGAACCACTCACTAACCCTAACCTGGACAGCCTCTTAACGCCCTTGGCTTGAGACCTTACCTCTGAAACACTTCCAAACTTGTGGTCATTTAATTTAAATTTCTCTTTCCATATAAGAGGTACCAAGAGGTAGGCCGGGCGGCTATAGCCAAGTTGCGAGAGAGGCTGTCTGGGAATCAGAAGGTCCCCTAGCTGTTCTGTACCCCCTGAGCAAGACATCTCTGAACTGGAACCCGGATGCTGTATTAATACTAGTGCACACTGCTCCTAATAGTTATAGAAAAGGGTAAATGCAAACTGCATGCTAGCCATGCCTTTCAATGTAAAAGTTTGCAGTGGAAATAAGAGCAAGAAATAAGGACAAGAGACAAAAACACATCACGACAGAGACTCTTTGTGTACTTGCCTGACTTCTAACCCAGGATGAAACGTCTTCCACGTCTTCACAATGAGTCACTCATTATGTAAACAAAGCTAGTGTGGGCTGACAGATTTAAAAAGGGAACAGTGCTGCAAATAAACCTTCCCCAAACTCATACTCAAGACTAATATGAGAGCCATACAAATAGGGTGGCTTCGTTATATCAATTTAGAAGTTGAATTGAATATTATGTAAGTTTTAGTAGTTCAACCAAGTGTTGTGTGAAATAAATTTGCATGACTGTCTGAATTATTCTAGGCTATTTTCAAATACGTTTGTTCATGTGTGTGATTTACTACACATTTTCTTTCTCCCTGAGTCCACTTCAATGGACACACAATGTTCACTGTGTGCATGTACACATGCATGTGTGCCGGCACAGCACGGCGTGTGTGTGTGGACACAGGTGCTCACTTACAGGCATCACACACACACACACACACACACACACACACACACACACACACACACACACACACACACACACACACACACACACACACACACACACACACACACACACACACACACACACACACACACACAGATATACTGTAAATCTTGTCCCATCCTGAGCCCTGACACTCAGTGACATGGCCCATTAATAGGAGGGCCAATTCAATTTGCCCCTCTCCCACAGTGGCAGCTTAAGCCTTACACTGACAGCCATGCATCATGCGTGTACGGCACCGAGCAGCAACTTATATCCCATAAAAAGCCCCATGGCTGCCTCCACTCTCCCTCGCCTAAATCCACATGCTGTGAGGAACAGATTGGATTTCAGAAATGTACCAAATCTGTTAGTTTTGTAAATTATATAAACACTGTAGGGGGGGTCTCACTGCAGCCTCTGTACTCTGTAAAAATGGTGCCTTACACTTGCAGGTCCATTTGATTACATTTGTACACTCCCAGTGAGTGTTACACGTGGATAAATTGAGAGAACATAAAGCCACACACTCATACTAGCTTCAGTGCCAAAGTCTCATTTTATTAGCTGAGTAAAAACAAAGGAGCCAACGTTCCATTCCTTCCTCAGGGTACCTTTCAGTCACATGTTGTTTCTACTCCCTCTACTAGAGGCATACAGGTGACCTTTCAGTCACATGTTGTTTCTACTGAGACTAGAGGCATACAGGTGACCTTTCAGTCACATGTTGTTTCTACTGAGACTAGAGGCATACAGGTGACCTTTCAGTCACATGTTGTTTCTACTCCCTCTCTAGAAGCATACAGGTGACCTTTCAGTCACATGTTGTTTCTACTCCCTCTAGAAGCATACAGGTGACCTTTCAGTCACATGTTGTTTCTACTCCCTCTAGAAGCATACAGGTGACCTTTCAGTCACATGTTGTTTCTACTCCCTCTAGAAGCATACAGGTGACCTTTCAGTCACATGTTGTTTCTACTCCCTCTAGAGTCTAGAAGCATACAGGTGACCTTTCAGTCACATGTTGTTTCTACTCCCTCTCGTCCGCTAATAAAACAAGACTTTGGGGACTGAAGCTATGAGTGTGCGGCTACTTTGATCTTCTCTCGGTTCTCCACCCGCAGCCGACAACCTCAAAAGGTTTGGTTTGCGTTACACCTCTTTGAACAAATGGATGAATGAACACTTCTTTCTCTGTGGCTACGTGCCTCAATCATTTTCACTCTGGGTTTAGAATATACATTTTTGAGGGGCGCCCCTCCTATGTCCAGATTTGAGGGTGCGTGTAAACACAAACATTGTCCTAACACAAACATTAGATGCCATTGACAATGAATGGCCAGTTTTGAGTGTTTGTGTAAACACAAACATTGCGTAAACACAAACATTGAAGACGAAGGTGAGGACGTAAATTCGAATTGCCCGGAATGAGATGATGTACGATGATGTATGATGATAAGTGCGCCTCTTATCTGTGTATATGTACAGTATACATTATGTAATGTATTACATAGATATTACTGTACACAAGGGCTGTCATGGGGGAATTTGTATGTATTTTGTATGCCATTAAAAAGAGTTGGATGAAATGGGGCATGATCCTGATTGTGTGTGTGTGTGTGTGTGTGTGTGTGTGTGTGTGTGTGTGTGTGTGTGTGTGTGTGTGTGTGTGTGTGTGTGCGTGCGTGCATGTGTGCGTGTTAACACTGTGTGACAGTGGAGTTGACATTCACTGTTGCCCATGGACCTGTTCACTGTCAAACTGCAATGAGGATGACCACTGCTTTCAACTACTCCCTCTCTATCAGTGGTTCAAAGTAGGTTCTGGACAGGACCCCCAGGGGATCCTTGGAAGGCTTCCAGGGGGTCCCCATCTGAATGATTGATAGTTAGGAACAAACCAAATGGAACCATACCAGTCTGTAACACTGGGTGTGTGCAAATCTGTACACTCTCAGTCAGTTAATCGGGGTCCGTGGCCTAAGAAACGAAGCGGGAGCGGGGAGCCTGCAGCAACTCACTTTTGAATGCTCCAAATAGTTATTAATTTGCGACAAACAGCTGATGATACTACACAACGTTTCAATTCTGTGGCCTAATGCATACCGAACTGGGGGTCAACGTTTGAGAACCACTGCAATGAGTACATAATGAGGTGCGGCAACAGAACAGTAACTGTAAATAGTCTCACGTGCAGGTGCGTCAAGGAAAGTGCAACATTTTAGTGATTTCTTCTCCTTGCCGTTGAACTCTACTGTTAGCATAAACTCTCCCTGTGGCTGGATTAACTTGCTCACACATTCATCTTAAGAGCTCACAGCTGTGTGACTGAGGTGATTATGAGGGCATCTGAGCTCATTGACTTAAGTGACACAGTCACTACAGAGTTCAATGGAAAAGTCAATAAAATTCAGCATCTTCCCAGGGAGAGAGAGAAAGAGAGAGATATTCTCAGTTTAATTGAGATTGTTGCAAAGTGAATGTTACTATTACCCCCCTGCTTGACTTAATGAGGTGGATCCACCTGTTACCACTACATCACTGTCTTCATTGTTATTGACGGTTTGGATGTGGGTGGTCCTCTTTCCTAGTTTCCTTGGCCTTTTTCTTTCTGATGGGACAGTGTTACGACCCCCTGTCTAGGGTAAGGGGAAATAACATAATAATGGAGGAGCCAGTTTTCAAAGAGAACTTTACGTTTTATTATCGCTCTTTTCTTTGTCAACAGAGACAATATTGATTCAATTATTTGTATTGTAATACAAGCCATCCACAGAAGACCAACATTTCCATACTATAAATATTATTCACAGCTTAACTAATTACCATCATAACAAATAACCATGACAATATCAATAACAAATACTCAGAAGGACCGTGGTCCGTAACAGACGGAGTCATTGAATGTATAAAAACAGGTGGCCGGGACCTCTGTAAAAGATCCGTAGTCTCCTGAGATGATAGAGGTGTTGCTATGCCTTCCTCACTAGCTTATGTGTACGTACGTCCCATGTGTGAGACTGAGTTTCTGTGAGTGCCAAGGAATTTCAAAGGAATTTCTAAGTTTGACCCTCTCCTCTGCGGCACCGTCCATGTACAGTAGATGGGCGTGTGCTCTTTTCATTTATTTATAATAATTGTCTTTTTGCAAAATGAAAAGAATAAGGATCTATAAAAAATATCTAAAAAGTATTAAGAGAAAAAATAGTAAGTGAAAAAACAATATCAATATCAGTCACCAGAACGGGTGTTTTCCATGAATCTATCATGGTTAAAAATGTCTGAAGTGGGTTTGTATACTGTAGGTTTGTATAGGAAGGGGGTGGGGCAGCTAAAATCAATATGAAATATCTAAATAGTAAATACTGAATCAAACAACTGTCTGAATCAAACAACGGTCTGGGGTGTTCACAAAAGCCTGAGTAGACGATAAAATGACCAAAAGTTTTTTTAAATCCCTTTAAACATGATTGATTGGCGGGCCGGACTTTGGACTTTACATGATCTACACACAGCACTAGAAATACTGCCACTGCTGCATTTTGATTAAACCAATATGGCCACTGGTTTACTCGGCTCAAAGCCACTCATCATTAAACCAACTACACCTGTCAGTCACTCATATTTGATACCGTCTGTTTCTAGCGAAAATGTAACTAATTCAGCAGCAGTAACATTAGCGTTTTCTCTCAGTCAGTTGATTCTTCATATTCATATGGGTGAAACGGCCCGGGATGACATGTTTCTTTTATCAAAATCCTTCTTTGGGGATTACAATGCAAATAAAAAGTACATGAACCTGTGGACTTGCGCCCTCTACCGATATTGACGTCAGACTTCGGTGCTCTATACCTGTTGTCATAGCACCCATTGTAACCATCTGTCTGTCTGCCTGTGTCTGAAGAGTGCAAACTGTGAAAAGTGGACTGGTTAAGTAATCAAAATAATGGCAGGTGTGGGGTTGCCATGGCAATCAATTGGCTGAGGCAGAGGCTGGGAATTATACATTAGGTCCACTGGCAGAGCCTGACCTTTTGTGGCGGTTCTGGACAACCGTGAATCCGACTGACTCAAGGCTGTGCTTCAACACCAACATCTAAGCGTTCCTCCTATACGGAGCAGAAACATGGAAAACTACAGCTGCCACCATCAAGGAAGTGCAGGTCTTCATTAACAGCTGCCTGCGGAAGATTCTCCATATCCGATGGCCAGACACCATAAGTAACAATGAACTCTGGCAGAGAACAAAACAGCTTCCGGCGGATGAAGAAATAAGGAAACGCAGGTGGCGATGGACAGGCCACACCGTACGAAAGCTTGCAAGTACCAAGTACAATAGAGGTAACACATATACCTGTGATAACTGTCACACTAATGTCGGTTTTTATAGGATATTAGGATAAAATGCTGAAAATAACCCCCCAAAACACTGCATGCATGTATGATATTCATGCACCGTGGTATTCAGTGCATGTGGACTGCGGATTAGGGAGAGATATTATAGTTCACACAAGCGTACGGAGGGGGGGGGAGGGGGGACTCATTTCTTGCCCATATGTCACCTTTCATTGTGACAACATTTAATTTCCTGGACAGTCCTTCCAATGATGGTGTCACCATGTAAATCTTGTGTGTTGCATGAAGCAGATGACATATAAGGAGATAACAGCACTCTGAATGATTAAAGAATAGACTATATGGAGCAGTCCCACTGTCCCTCATCTCTTTTTCATCTGACTGCTACAGTGTAGTGGAGTTCTCAATTTCAGCCCGAGTGCCATGGGACCCAACCGGTTTGGACCCACAATTTACACAACATTATAACAAAAAAACCTTTGACTTGATTACTTGAAACAGCAGGTCTCCCTAAACATCTATCTAACAGCAGTTGATTCAGAACTCTTGGCGGGCTCTAAAGTGCTCTCTAAGCCTAAAGTGTTCCAAACAAACATTGTAATATCCTCAAATCCCATAGACTTGGCTGCCTTATGACGTAATCTTCAAAAGCCATGCATTGGAGGGGCTAGCGCCCCTCAAATAAAGGAATAGGAATTATTTTTCTGAATGCATGGCCAGGGCCCGTGACCTGCAATACCAGACCTATCACAAGTCAGACAAGGTCATGTCTCCCCCCTTCTCCATTGGCTCCCGGTCGCTGCCCGCACAGAATACAAAACTCTGATGCTGGCATTCAAAGCAACCAAAGGTATGGCTCCCCCATATCTTGCAGGTATGATCGAACCCTACAAACCCTTTCGCTCACTCAGATCAGCCAACGCAGGGAAGCTGGAAGTACCCTCACTAAAAATGCCGGGACAACGCTCCACGCGTCCCAAACTCTTCTCCCTTCTGGCTCCAAAACTCTGGAATGCACTTCCCATCACAGTCAGAACTGCAGCATCACTCCCAATCTTCCGCTATAGTCTGAAAACCCACCTGTTCAGACTCCATCATGGCCCGTAGCACTTACCCTAGCCCCTTAGATAGCACTTTTGTAGACTTAGATAGCATTTTATACAGACTTATAGCACGTGATGTAGACAACACTAGAATTGCATTGTATGTAATCATAGCACTTTATAGTATATAAGTATAGTATAGTATATATGTATAGTTTATATGTATAGTTTCATTATATAGAGATTCCACTGTTACGTGAATATGTGAAATCGTGAATACTACTTTTTATGTATGTGATGTATTGCCATGCTTTTTGTTCTTGCCTTCGCTCTGGATTAAGAGCCGCTGCTAAATGCCTAAAATGTAAATTGTAAATTGTCAGAGAGAGAAGGATGAGGCTGGCAAGGCACTGCGTCAAGCACCCAGAACTGGTGGGGAGAAAACTGACACTGTGGGAGCCTCATTATAGTTGGTTGAAATGGGCTGATTTAGACTAGTTCATTTGGAATGTCAAGTTGACGTGTTCTAAGTTTGTAAACAGACAAACTGTTCTGTGCAGTACGTGCTGGGGTCTGCCTCACACTGAGGGGACTCCATACAGAAACACATCTGTCTGTTGAAATAAATGAGCAAATCAATCATGGGGGCAACAGAATCAAAGATCAATGACAGATGAGAGGACAATGAAAGAAAGAAAGAAAGAAAGAAAGAAAGAAAGAAAGAAAGAAAGAATAGGCCTACATAGAGACATTCTTTGCCACCATGCCAGTCATGAACCAATACAGCCGTCAGCCACCCTGTTACAACTCACAATGAACCTCAGCAACCTGTTGAAAATTAACATTTTGGAATTGATAGCTGTTATAAAGCCCAAAACCTCTAGCTTGAACCAAAAGCAAATAGCAAATTCTTCAAAAAGTGATCAAGAGGAGAGCCAGATACACATATCATCATCATCATTTTTCGACCGCGGTCGAGATCATGGATTTCACAATGCCATTTCACGTGCCATGCACGCCAGACTTTCCGGTCCTTCATTGCCATCCCCAGTTCCTGCTTACTGATGCATGTGTCCCTAGCGATGACATCAGGGAACGACAGTTCTGCTTTGAGGCAGGGCCCCATAGAAGAAGGGAAGATATAAACTCATTGTCAGCTCTGTAGCAGTTGCCGGCAAACTGTGTTCTTCTGGATCGGACTAGTGAAGAAACACAGGGAAGGTTGCCGTATATTAGATTAGTCGATGGGTGGCTCTTCCAAGACAGATTTTGCGCTATCATTAGAAGGCGGGTGTAAGTGCCATCCAACCGTTTCTCTAGTTTCTTTGAAAGTGTCCATGTCTCGGAGCCATAGAGTAGAATCGGCTCAACGGTCGTCCTAAATAACTTACTAAACTGGGTCTGACCAGATCTTATGCATGTCATTGCAGGCTGACCAGGCCATACCCTTCCTAGTTTGAAAGTCCTTTTGGGAAGAAGATATATATGAACCCAAATACTTGT
This sequence comes from Protomyctophum bolini, assembly GCF_963924005.1. Taxonomy (NCBI): domain Eukaryota; kingdom Metazoa; phylum Chordata; class Actinopteri; order Myctophiformes; family Myctophidae; genus Protomyctophum; species Protomyctophum bolini. The sequence continues at coordinate 29,404,610 of NC_137869.1, read as the reverse complement.
ATAGTCATCAAGCTGTTTCAGAGGAGTGTTGTTAAGTGTTTTTTATAATGTGGCTATTGTTGGATTTTGCATTTACGTATTCAGTTTTTGTCTCATTAAGATAAAGACAAACACAGTTGGAGGCTGAAGGAGAACCTGGGCGTATTCCAATGATTGACTGATAAGCGCGATGTCATCAGCGAAGTCAGTGTCGGTTAGGTATTTAGCACATATACACTGTTCCTGTAACTCACATATACCTTCAATGGCAGATACAACACAACATACCAACTGTAGATTCACATCAGCATTCAATTCCAGAGCCAAACAGTTACTGAACATGTTTCATTGCCACCAAGTCATTGGGTCCAAAAATTACAATAATAGCACACCAGCTTGAATCACACTATAGGCCTACACACAGAGCAGACAACACAAGCTGCAGCAGCAAAGAAGCAAACAACGAAGTTCCTACCTTGAGCCATCCGGCTCTCTCTCTAGTTCATGATGAGCACTCCAGCAGCATCTCCAGTCATCTCCATCTTCCATACAGCTGGCTAGCTAGTCAGTTCAGTAGTCAGTACTTTCCTCCAAGTATCAATGGCACTGACCAGCCTCATTCTCCTGGCTGCCATCTTCTCACTCAGCCTTGGATGTTTAGTACTGCACATAGCATTCTGGTGTAGTGCAGTGGCCAGGGATTTAGGGCAGGCTCTAGGGTGCAGCATTCACAGCATGTCACAGGAGAATGGACTCAGGGTTGAGAAGAAGCTGAGCTTGGGGGTCTGGGATCGTCACCATGGCTTGTGTACCTGTGGAGCAGGTTGAGAGAGACACCATGCTTTGAGTATAAGTAAGTAAGTAAGGTAGAAAGAAAGAAAAGGGGTCCCAGTGGCACAGTCGGTAGTGCTGTCGCCTCACAGCTAAGGGGGGCGTGTTCCCTCCTCCAGTGCCCATACCTGAGGCGGGGTTGGCGAAAGGGCCTTTCTATGTGGAGTTTGCATGTTCTCCCCGTGTCCCATAGGGTAGGTACCATCACAAAAACATGCAGTAATCCTGGTCTCTAAAACTACCTCCCCTCACCAGCGGAATAACATAACAATAACGTGTTCCCCCCACGCGCTACGTCCGGCCGGGGAAACTCTCCCCCATCAGGTGAAAAGAAGCAGCTTGGACTCCTCATGCATAGAAGGAAGAATGAGGTCAGTCTGCTGCCCCCCCCCCCCCCCAGGATTACATTAGATAATTGACACTGGGTGAAAAAAATGGGTTACAAAATCGTGGGATAAAAAGAAAAAAAGAAAGAAAGAAAATGAGCTGACCAAGAGCCACATACTGTATGTACACTGTACACCAAGGCTATTCAACTGGCGGCCTCGCAGGCCAAAAGAATAAATACAAAAATAAAAATATAATTTAACTTGAGATGGCGTAAAATGAAAAATAATTACCCATAAGGGTCCATTTGGTTTCATTTTATGCTCTCAGGAGTTAAGATTTATAAGGGTACATTTTGTTACCAACTGGAGACCACCTGGAACCCCTCAAGCCTTGGTTGAGAGCCACTGCATGGTTTAGGGCCAAAATACATTTCTGATCTTCACATCAACATCCAGACCTCTCAGGTCATCTGGGAAAGGTCAGCTTTCTGTTGCCAAAATCACAACTAAATGTGGAGAATCAATATTTTGCTTTTATGCACTACATAATAGTGCAAACTCTCAAATATTTTGTTATATTCAATTGTCCTTTATTTTATTGTTTATTTTGCAGTCCTAATTTTCTCTGTCTTGCTGTCTTATGTTGTGTTGAAAGGTGCTATACAATTAACTTATGGTATTTCCTTTCCTTGCCTATGTTGTATACACACACCCACACAAACCGATGGATACGATCTTTTGGTATAATCAACCACACTAAATATTTTTGCTTCATCCTGATTTTCAGTTAAAACGATTGGATGGAATCACTTGAACAGTGGTCACACTTAATGTCCAAGACTAGCCAATCAAGTCAAGAGATAAAACACTGAAGATGTTTTCCATAATCTCTCATCATCTTGACTGTGACAGTGTGAGGCTTACGCCATCAGTACACAGTAAACGCTTTAAATCACATTGTAAATATTATGAATAGACATCAAACACTTGAGCTTCTGTTCAGTGTCAGCATTTCTCAACTGAGTCATGGTGGCTGTTCTGTGTACTTTGCTTGGATGCATTTACTGTACACAACTATCTGCTACGGTGATCTGAAGATGAACAATTCCTTATTCCAACCTTATCAAGGTGCAGAATAATAAGGGCAGAGTTCTTTGTTGTTGTATTGTGTGTGGTTTCATTGAGGGAGTATGGTACTGGAGAGGATTTCCCTCACACTCTGACTTAATGTGGAGGGTAGTATTTGCAGAGCAAAAACTTCAAAATACTGGAAAAAGCAGCAGACAGAATCATCGATGCAATCAAGAAGTGGGTTTTATTCACCTTTGTCACACTCCAGGAAAATTCACCAAAGAATGACACAGCAAAAGTAATTACAGCAGTGGACAGATTGCCCTGGGTCTCTCCTCAACAGTACTTCCTTCACTGCAGAGCCAGGCAGTGGCACAGGTCTCCCTTCTTAAATAGGCTAAGCCCCTCCCACTGGACCGTACCAAACCTGAATGGAATCCTCAATTAACCAGTTAATTCCCCAAATGTCCAGAGACATTACAATTCATATACACATTTTAAAGTGTCACATATTACACAACGAATTACCCACATAATAATATAAACATAATAATTAGAGTACCCAATTTTCCACTTTATATAAACCCACAGTTGGTAGGTCTGTTTATGAGTGAAAGACTAACAGAGACACTGAAAGAAGGGTATGTATGTGGCGTAAAGTAACAAAGTACCTTTACTCAAGTACTTGTCACGTTCCGGTGGAGTGGTGAGGACCCAAATGCAGGACAGCAAGCAGACAGAGTTCAAGATGCAAGATGGGTGATTTATTATAAAATAACTGGGAAGACAACACAGACACTGAACTGAACAAGGAGTGACACCAAACAATGACTGGACAAGGACTGACTGGGGAACAGGACTAATATACACAGGAGGGCTGATTAGTGATTACACATGAGAAACACCTGGGGAAGACAACATAGAACCAAAACAACTAGAACATAACATAGAATTACAAGAGCTAGACAGGCAGAGTCTGTGACTGTGACAGTACTGCACTAGAGTACATTGTGGTTATGGGTATACTTTTACTTCAGTACAACATGTGAGTCTGCAGTCAGTCAGTCAGTCAGTCAATCTTCCTTCTCCTCTGTTTATGAGTGAAAGACTAACAGAGAGACAGACAGAGTATCTTCCTTCTCCTCTGGATACTGTAGAGCATTACGAATCCTCCTGGGCTTTAGGAGAGATGTTGCTTTAACTTTATCACAATTCCCTTCCACTCGTCGGACACAATATAAATAAGTCACAAGAGATGCTCTTGCTATTTATATCATGTCCGGGTGGATGGAGGAGGACAAGTCGTCTCACTCTCTTTAAGGGTCTCCAGAGATCCAGTTAGTCTGCAGATCTACAGGATAGCATGGCCCGTAGGCGTAGCACTTACCCTAGCCCCTTAGATAGCACTTTATACAGACTTATAGCATGTTACGTAGACAGCACTAGAACTGTATTTTATGTAGTCATAGCACTTTATAGTATACAGTATATGTACAGTATAGTATAGTTTGTATGTATAGTTTCATAATCATTATATAGATATTGGCACTGCACTGCGGCGACATGGACTAGGGGTACGCATGCATGCGGGCCCTTTGTCTAAGACAAATTTCTTCCTCGGGAGACTAATAAAGTATACAATACAATATTCCACTGTTACGTTCTTAGCTTAAACTACTTTTTATGTATGTGATGTATTGCCATGCTTTTTGTTAGGCTCAAGACTTCCCAAAACAAACTGGTCAGGCTACTACTTGGCCTCACTCCCCGAACCCACCTCACCCCTGCCCACTTTGACAGGTTGGAATGGCTTACGGTTGACGACAGAGTACAGCATCTTGCTATATAGAAGTGTATATTCGTACCTCTCTAAATGTTTTGATGAAAATGGTGGGCCCTGTTGTAAACAAGTGTAATGCTTTATGGTGTCCACTCACAGTTAACAGTTTTTGTATTGAGTTTTGAGCCAACATTTAATCATCTATTTATTGCAGAATATGGCTGATTACAATACCCTGCCAGGATAATAACGCACTTCTCTGGTGATGATCAAAGAAAGGGCTCACATTTATTTTTCACATGATTAATAAAAAGTATTCTCTTTGTCTTTGTCTACCCTTCCATCTCCCAGTATAAACAAGTGGAGCAGTACATGTCCTTCCACAAATTGCCGGCTGACTTCCGACAGAAAATCCATGACTACTATGAACACCGGTACCAGGGCAAGATGTTTGATGAGGAGAGCATACTGGAGGAGCTTAATGAGCCTCTGAGAGAGGTAACCATGCAAACACACACACACACACACACACACACACACACACACACACACACACACACACACACACACACACACACACACACACACACACACACACACACTAACGAATGACACGTTTCAACAAATCACATTTTCACCCAATTGTCAATCAGCAAATTGTCAACTTCAACTGCCGTAAGCTGGTGGCGTCCATGCCCATGTTTGCCAACGCTGACCCAAACTTTGTGACGGCCATGCTGACCAAGCTGAGGTTCGAGGTGTTCCAGCCTGCAGACTACATCGTCAGGGAGGGCACCATCGGCAAGAAGATGTTCTTCATCCAGCATGGCGTGGTCACTGTGATAACCAAAGGGAGTGTGGGAATGAAGCTGATGGATGGCTCTTATTTTGGAGGTAAGATGACACACATTGGTGTGTTGTTTTGTTTTCATGGACTATATTATGCTCACTGCCTGTCTATTTTTTCACAGTTTTTACGTCTCCAGGCGTAAAAACAGAATACAGTTAAATGCATCGTTATTTGAGCAATCAAATCGTTTTTTACCCCTAATGCAGACAAGAAAAATAACTTGTACCTGAGTAATTTATTAACCAGGTACTTTTTTTTAAACTTCTGCTTGCGTAGGTTTTCTTTTTTTACTTTCACTTGAGTACATTTGTATGGTAGTAATTGTACTTTTACCTAGTGGAAGAAAACAAACTCCGACTCCCAGAAGTGTGAGAGGTTTTTTTTCTTCTTTTTTTCTCCATGGAAATGGAATGGTGGCAACAACAACTAGAATAAAAGCCACCCTGAGTGCAATCTAGGAACCCATCAGCAATTGTTTTTGTCTGTCTTGAGAGATTACCCTGAGTGAGACTTGGTTGTGTGGTCTCTCGCCTTTCAACCTCTCCTGTCCCACCTTTCCAAGCTGTTCTCCATCTGGGGACTATATTGCACTGCTGTTGCTGCATGCTATTCACACATAAACACACATGACACATGCGTGCAGGTGCAGGTGTGTACACACAGATATAGTACACAAACATGCATGCATGTGCGCCTGACCGCCTGTGTGGGCAGTCACGCTTGCACGCACACAATTTCCGGCACATTCTGTAATTTACATTGTGAAAATGGTGCAGATGTATTTTCAAATGACATGATATCAAATTACCAATAAGTACTACAAACGGGATGCATGCCTTTAAAATAATATTTAAAAAGATTTCCATTTAGTCACTGACCCTTGTACTGCAGTTTCATTAACAGTAAGGTTTGGGTTAGAGTTAATCCATTAGGGATATTTTAGGGTGTGTGTGTGTGTGTGTGTGTGTGTGTGTGTGTGTGTGTGTGTGTGTGTGTGTGTGTGTGTGTGTGTGTGTGTGTGTGTGTGCGTGCGTGCGTGAGTGAGTGCGTACTATACAGTCACAGTGGCTCAGTAACTTCAACATCCTGTGTCTCTGTACAGTCTAGTCACTAGACTGTACAGAGACTAATTTACATCTTCATCACACCTCTGTACACACCTCTAGTCTCGAGGAATATGTAAATTAGATGTAAATGATGTAAACGCGCTGCTCTGTCTTGTGTGAGGATGAATGTCCGGTGTAGACTGGCCATCTTGCTGCAGTGGCTGTCATTTTACTTCAGTGGTTCTCAGACATTTTCATGTCAAGGAACACCAACATTTATATGTACTGTATTTGGCCGTGGATCCCCATGTGAAAATAATTTGTGCCAGGGACCCCCTAAAGAAGATATGTGTCGATAAAATAAATTATTCAAATTTGTCTGAATGTTTTGCAAAACAGATGATCTGCAAGCTGGTATATTTTCGAATAGCTGATAAAATGGAGTCATTTTGACCCCTGGGGGTCCCCAGACCCCACTTTAGCTCCACTAGGTCTAGAACTCCACCTCCCTGTACTGTACGTCTGCTTCCTAATCCTGTCTGCTCTGCTCGCTTCTGGATACGCCTGAGCTCTATGGAGATTGGAACAGCCCCCCCCCCCCCCCCCCCCCCCCACCACCCCACCACAGACACTTCAGATGGAATCTCCCGGCACTCCACTCTACTCCCCACTGTCAGTGAATGTCAACCCCTCCGTAGGCAGGAAGCCAGCCAACGCGAGGGAGAGGGGACACGGTTGTCAGGACAACATCCAGCCCCAGCCCGGAGAAGTGATACAGAGGGAAAGCCAGAGCGAGAAGGCAAAGGGGAAGGGGGGGACAAGTGAATGTAATGAAGCATAGCTGTATATCTTAGAATATGAATGAATGTGCTCCCCTCACCCAGCTGTCTGGGTGAGGGGAGCAGCTACAGTATGTGTGCTGGAGGCAAACCTGAGGCGTTACTGTCCACAGGTCATTCTGACTGTATATGCCTCAAAATTGTATAGTCTGTGAATTAAATTGAATCTAAATCTGTATTAATTTATGCCTTGAAAGGTTCTATGTTGATGCATAACTCTGTATGTTAATTATGCTCTGCTTCTGGAGGGGTTTATGATCTCAGATACCGTGTCATGCGTGTGCAGGTTATCTGTAGTATCAGAGGAGCAGTCACACCACTAAACTGAATGCAATATCATTGCAATAAATGGTAAATGGTTAATCTTGAACCAAAGTGTCTAACTGAACTGTTTTACATTGAAACGGTGGGACTAATCTGTCAGGTTTGCAATGCATATCTGCACAGCTAGATTAATTATTATATTGTTTATAGCAAACAAACTCCTATACATGTTCTGAAATGTATTCTTGTATTTAATTTTACATTTTCTCTAGTCTGCCAGCTGTTTTCCAGTTGATGATTTGTATATCATGTACTATTTTGTACCACTTGTGGTTTGTCAGGGATTGTATACTGTATACTGTAATCCTATTATGTGTATAATGTTGGAGTGCAGTGTAATGGAGCAGGGCTCATGCAATATAAGAACACAGTGGTGCAAAGCAAAACAAAAACAGACTTCATAATGAAAACTAGCATTGCAGCTTAACTATATGTGTATTGTTATAATGACACACACACACACACACACACACACACACACACACACACACACACACACACACACACACACCCGGCTGTAACATAATAAATTGTTACATTTCTTTTTCTGTTTCCAGAGATCTGTCTGTTGACCCGAGGCAGAAGGACAGCCAGTGTGCGATCGGACACCTACTGTCGTCTCTACTCTCTGTCTGTGGACAACTTCAACGAGGTGCTGGAGGAGTACCCCATGATGAGGAGGGCCTTCGAGACAGTCGCCATCGACCGCTTGGACAGGATAGGTAAGACCACAGTTCATTTACTAGAACTTTGATAGTGAACAGTACTGCAATATCAACCAGTGGTCTTTGAGAGGGTTCCAGGTGGTCCCCAGCTAAAGGATGGAGAGTTGGTAACCAAAGGACTTTAACTCTTGAGAGTGTAAGAGTGTTTACGCTCTCAAGAGTTAAATAATTAAACATCTGCATTGCTTAATTTACAAGTTAGAGAATGTTCTCTACACAATTAGATAATGTTATTATCTCTCCTATGGTACCACATCAATACAGCATGGAATTGTGGACAAAATGTCATCCAACAATAACAAAATGGTCTGAGAGGTTATATCTCATGAAATGGTGGTTCATGGCTCAAATGCTGAATAAATGGACCTTGATATGAAAATGGTTGAAAGCCACTGGTGTACAGAAATGGACTGGGACGGCCCAATTCTCCAATATGGCCGGTGGCTGTTTTTGTTTTTGCGCTTGGCCGTGGCCCCAGACTACAGTCTGGGGCCATGGCCACTGGGCGTTAATGATGATGATTGATCACCTTCTGAGGAAAACGCTGAGTAACTCTCCTGGTGTTGGTTGGACCAATGGATTAATGCAGATTGGTCAGCAGCATGTTCCATCATGGTCCATTCTTGGTCTGGACACACAACAGTGCAAGCGCTCAGGCAGACACGCACACACAGAGTGCTCTGTCTAACAACTTCTTTCCTGAGAGTTGCTTACCTGCACCTAATATCGTCTACAAGACTACGACTCTACGTCAACTGTTTTGTCTTAGCTGCTCAGCCAGTGACTGGTATTCTGCTAACATGCTATACCAGCTTCTCCTCTCCTCTCCTCCCATAATCAGTCTTGCCAAATGTTCACGTCTTTGGGTTTGTTTTTCTGTAAAGTTGCTTGTAAATGTTGGTAGTTGCACGTTTCCCCCCCCCTTTGCTGAACATTGCTGTTTAATGTTTCAACCTGAAGCGGTCTTCACCAGGGCTAAAAATGCCCTGATGAAGACCGATTCAGATCGAAACATGTTGGTGTTGTATTAAATAAAGGCTGTTAACTTTGTGCTGTATATGTGCTCATGTGGCCTATAGGCACTTCTTTTGGGCTTGTTGTAGACCTGGCCGCTTGTTTCTCTTGCAAAGAATCAACACTCCTCTCTAACCTTAACCCAGGTTACAACAACCCAGCTACTCACATTGTCCTGTCACATGATCACACTTCACATGTTCTGATGCCAGGCCGCCACCTGCCAGCTGTTGCCATAGCAGCCTGGATTCCACCCTTGAGCAGGCTTCAGTCACACATCCAGTGGGAAAGTAGAGACCCATTCATACTTCGTCTCTCGGTGTCGTGCGCAGAGAATACCAGATGTACAAGTTGTTCAGCAGATGTTGCTACTGTACATGGCAGCAACAACAAAAAATGGGTTCCCATCCTGGGTTAACTAACTAGCTGGCAGATAATGCAGCTTGATCAAAGAGCACCAATCAATGCCAGGGGAATAGACAGCATAGTCAAACGACAAAAAGAAGTGTGCAAATGATGATTAGCTCACATCCCATTAGCAATGCAATGTTTTGTTCTTTGAAACAAAGAGTGTCATTGACTAACACCCCCCCCCCCCCCCCCCCCCCCCCCCCAATTTCAATATGAATTTGTTTACATTTAATTAGACGTTTTCGTAAAAAAAAAAAATCTGTGATTCGTTCAGGACTAAAACCCTGGTCTGGTATTTTGCTAAGCCTCTATGATAAGGGCTGCTAATCTAGGATGAGTAACACATCATGATTAGTGAACTCAATTCTGGCCTGTGTTCCTCTCCTTCTCAGAGGAATGCAGGATCATAAATGTGCCCCTTCCTTTATTGATTATTCATGAAACTGAATCCACTTAGAGGATGAGATTGTCTCGTCACGTATTCCATATTGCAGTATTATTACATACACGAATTACATGTCATTACGTTGACACTCTTGCTAACTTACTTAGATTTAATTCCTCCCGTTCCTATTGGAACATTGGGTGATGATTCACCTCCATTTTGGTCCTGGTCCTCCCTTCTTGCTCCATGCCAGCCAACACCCATCTCACTTAGGTCTTCCTTGGCTGTCTGTCTTCAATGCTCTTTATGTCTTCTCTTCCTCTTTCTGCCCTCTGGCATCAAGTCCATGCATTGCCACACTTGCCGGTCTCTCTCTTGGCGCTTGGCAGTCGGAGATACAGTACGTGCCCAGCCATTCTCCTTCTCCTGTCGGAGACAATGTCAGACAGTTGTGCTACCCCTGCCCTTCTTATCACCTCCTCATTGGCGATGTGGACTCTCCATGAGGTCCTCAAGTAGTTGCCTCAACCTGAGGCATCGTCGATGGAAGACATCCAACTTGTTGGTGATTGGCGTTGGTTGTGAACACAAATGCTGCAAATGATACTAATATGCACTCTACACTGGTGTATTAAGAGAGATAAAGGAACTGATTAGCAGGCCCTTTACTAATTGTGCACAGTAGGTAAACATCAAATAAATGATTAAAGTAGCATGCAAAACAGACTTTCATGAGGAACAGTTGCAGCAAATAACCCACTGAATAAAGGCAATTTAGTGGGGAACTGGGGATGAATGGCGTCTAATAAGTAACCCACTGAATAAAGGCACTTCATACAGTGGGGATGAATGGCTTCTAATAATTTTGTTTGTCACTTGAGGACATATTTAGCTTGCTATTTTTGTGCATTAGCTAAATTTGGCATGACCTGATAAAGATGCATGCCTTGAAATCCTCAAAAGACTGACAATATAAGATTGTAAAATATGGATGGGAGGGTAGGAAAAAAGCTTCTTTTGTAACCAGCAAAATAATTAGTTCATCATCGTGAGTCTGCAAAAACATATATAAACATATATTTATAATCTTCAAGAGCTTATTTATCATTGACCTAAAATGAAACTGAAATCGCTTTGTAAATATGAAAAGATTGCATAATAGGTCAGGTTTAGTTCTCTATTATTTCACAGGAGAGAGCTGATCATAAAAGCATGCCGAAATGTTATAAGATCAATCCCTCTCTTTTTCTGCCAAGTAAGAATTTAAATAAATTAACCACTAATTAACCCGTCCCAATTTGGGCATGTCATTATAGGCAAAAATAAAACAAATCGAATAATCTCTAGTGTGACACATGATGAGCTTGCAGATCTCATATTTCAGAAATAAGAATGTTTGTTAAGTAACTACTCTACATGGCGGCGGGCATGAATTGAAGACGTTTTGGAAGCTGTTAAGATTTGAGTGATGGACTCATGATCTCTGCCGCTGCTGCCATGAGCTCCGTGAAAGAAGCAATTTCAGCTGCAAATTGGTTTCTCCTTCAGCACCAACGCATGCCCACCAACAAGAACACACACACACACACACACACACACACACACACACACACACACACACACACACACACACACACAGTCACCCTCCCAGGAAACAGATATCCCATGGCCTGCACAGATGTGACTCTGCAGATCAGCGGAGGAGATGGTCTCTATATAAATGATTCTCTCGTCTTCCCCCTGCCCTCTCCCGTTCTCTACCCCACCCCATGCCTGTATACATGTATGTATATCCTTTCAGTCCCCCCCCGCCAAGTCTCTGTCTCATCTCTCTCCATTTTCTTTCCCTTATGCTCCCTCTCTCTAGGGAATGGGTCATGACAAATAGGTCATTGCATGCATTCATTTAAGATTCAGTGAGGTTAAAGGGATGTCAAACTCAAATACACAGTGGGCCGACATAAAAACATTGATACAAGTCGAGGGCCGGACTGGCTCAATGTTTATGAAAAACGTATTGGAATGATTGCACAGATTAATCATTAAATTAATTAAGTAAAACCTAAATAAAATCAGTTGCAATATTTCATTTCAAGTGAAAACGTTTTTCAACAGGCAAATAAAATGTCCTTCAAAAATAAAATAGCCTGTTGATTGACCTCAGAATAATACATAGTTAGTCATGTAATTCCCTATAATTGATATGAATAACACAATGGCTTTTCTCATGACAATGTCATCCAAGTTGTAATCGATTCTCAGCATTGATATAATATAATCTTGTATAAGAATGAACGATACAGTAGAGAATAGACTGTTAAAACACATGCATACAGTACATGTGTAGTACACATGTGTACAAAAGAAACCAAGTGGACCCGTTCCATTTAGAGAGCTTGGAGTGCAAAGGGCTTAAATGTGACTTTTATAAATATGATCATTATCATTTTTACTTACTTAACCCATTTAGGCCTGACCTCAAAATATTTTTCAAAAATAGCAGACCTACAAGCTCGTAGCGCGCCACTCGGTGGCACACTATGAGCTTGTAGATCTGCTATTTCAATAGCTAAATTATAACATAATGTTTAAAACACCAAAAGGTTGAAAACCGAAAGGCGTAAGAAGCACCATAGGGAGCACCGTATGACAGGGGAAGACAACATTTTAAATATTAAAACAAATATCAAATAATATACATACAATATACTGTACTTGACTTACTTAAGCCCGTTGCTCCTCTGGGGTGCATAGGCCGTTGACAAATGTCCTCCATTTCACTCGGTTTTTAGCCGTTTTTTCGAGATCTCCCCAGTTAAGCCCTCTCTCTGCCATTTCTGCCTCGATACTTCTTCTCCAGCTGTTCCTGGGGCGACCTCGTTTCCTTTTTCCTTGGGGGTACAATATAATACAATATACTGTAGCTTTATATCAAATTGCAGACACACAGTCAGATAACAGCTACCTGGTAAGAGGATGAACATAACTTTGATTATCAAGTTAACTGAGTTCCAGCTATCTCTTATCCTCTTATGTTTCACTGATCTGCATCTCCACCCGGGGAGTCAATTGAGTGGAATTGATGTGTTATTTAACAGCATCGTAAGGCTTTATATAACCATTGGGAGCTTTGTTTGAACGCTGTTCTGAATAAATACTGACTGGGAATAATAACTTTGAACTATATTGGCCATCTGCCTGGGATTTGCATGTTGTATGAGCTATGACCAGGTATATAAAAAAAAACAATAGTCAAAGTACACTGACAGTTTATCGAGTATTAAAGGTAGTGTATAAGACAAGTTATATTATTTTCTCCAGCTTTGAAATCAGAAAATGCATTTTCAGGTCGAGAGAACGAACAGGACAAATATATGAAATATATATGAAATTGGAATTGATGACAAAAAGAAAGGAGCAAACTAAATTAGAACTGGAACACCCACCTGTAAATGTATTTTCTGTTTATTAAAGAGCTGGAGAGATGGGGAGACCCCCGTTTACTAAACCATAGCAATTATCACTCCGAACAGAATGCTTTAACCTTTCAACAAAACACATTTAGTTGTAACGCAAAAATATCACTTGACCTATACGTTTAACAGTATAACACAATTACAATTACAATTATAGTCAAAGTGTAACATAAACATTATCTTAGTGGATGACTAGTGGAAGTCAATACACAGTGGATAGTGAGAAATACTGTATTCATACAAGTATTCCAAAGTACACAGTATCCCACACAGATAAACACAAACCCTTCTCTCCTGTCATTTAATAGAACATCCCTCCATTGTCTTTGTTATCTACAGGCAAGAAGAACTCCATCCTGATGCACAAGGTGCAGCATGACCTCAACTCGGGCATCTTCAACAACAGGGAGAACGAGATGATCCAGGAGATCGTGAAATACGACCGTGAGATGGTCCAGCAGGTGGACGTCCCGCGGCAGCGCTCCATGTCCATGTCCATGGCCCCCTCCTCGGCGCATCCAGGGGGAATGTTTGCTTCTCCGGGGTCTTCCTCCCAGACCCACAGCTCAGCGATCGCCACCCTGCAGCAGGCCGTGGCGATGAGCTTCTGCACCCCGATGACGGCGCCCTCGGTGGGGCCCGGGAAACTGCAGTCACCCAGGATGCCAAGACGCTTCCAGATTATGCCAAATGTATCCAGCCCGGTCCCGGCCTCTCCGCTCCCATCCCAGCAGCCCCTGCAGCCTCAGCTCCACGGTGCTGCTGCGGCTGCCTTTGCTTCCGTCCTGTCCAGTCCCCCGATCCACAGCCCACGGGCAGTGGGAGGACGGTCCTTCCGGTATGGATCCAGTGCTCTCGGGGGACCCGCCTCGACCTCCCAGCTATCTTTAGCACATCAACATTTTGGTAGCCCTGCGTACAGGCCCAGCACACATAAAAGCAGCACCCATTCTTTAAACATGGCCAGTCTGAGCCAGGACGCCAGGGCGTTGTCGGCTTCTCAGCCCTCGTTGCCCCACGACGGGGCCTGGCCAGTAGGCCCCAGTCCGCCCCAGTCCACCAGAATCTCCTCCGCCTCTATTGGACCCCCTCAGATCCCGCCGGGCCCCCTGGGCTTCCGGGGCGCTATAATACCACACAGGGTGATGTTGCCCCACCAGATGTCCGTGGGAGCCTTTCCGGTGGCATCTCTGCCGAGTTGTGTGCAGGGGTCTGGGGCCGGCACGGGGCTCGCCGTGCAGGGGGCCACGGGGACAGCTCTGGTCGACTCGGAATCAGGACGGAACTCCATTGTCAGCATGCCTGAAACAGACCACATCAAAATCAGATCCAGGCTTTCTTCAAACTTGTGACCCTAATTCACCTCTTTTTATAAGAGGGAGTCAAGCAAAGGGGATATCCGTTTTGGCTGGAGGCACTTTTGTGAGGTTTGCTTTTCCCTCCTACAGTTCGTACAGTAGACCCCTTAATCCACAGCAGGCTGACACTGGCTAGATGAATGTATGAACACTGTGTGAGTGGTATAGCAAGGAGAAAGTAAGGCTGAGACTGTGTTGTGATGATTCTACTCTAGTAGCAGACGTACTGACAGTAGTAACATAGCATCTACCCACATCTGCCTCCTTTATTTACTTCATTACATAATACCAACAGCATATGAGCAGCTATATCTGTGTTTAGCACTTATCTCCCTCATCTGCTAATCTGAACAATGCACACCTGGCGTAGGATGGGACTAAAAGAAAATCAGGGACCCACTTCAGATGACAAATTAAGTTGGCACTACTTGGATATCATATCTACCACCTTTTTGTCAAAACAGTGTAAAATAACATCAGTGCAAACTGCAAAGTAATAATCCATCTGTTTCTTGGTCCACTGTTTCAAATCACTTGCCTATCGTCAAATCAATGCATAAAAAAAACTAAAACGGGAAATGCTGTGTTTTGTTTCTCTTTCCTTGTTTCTTGAAGGAACCTGTTTGAAACTTCTGTCTTTGTGTCTCTGAGGCCTGTGCATACTGTGGCTCTAAAATGCATCTTCTAATGACATCGTTGGCAGAGATTTGTTGTTAATGCAACTACAAACGTTCTCTTCAAGTTTGCTTGAGATGTAGGCCTACTGTAGGTCATACAATTGAACTCCAAACCTAGCAGTCAGACATATTATGTAATCATTTTCAGAATCAAGATAAATTAATTGTTTTTACATATATTACTTATCTTGACTCTTGAGTGATATCCAACATTCTCTTAAAATATTTATCCACGATACATCAACATTGCAGAGTCACTGCCAATCAAGTACGAGAACATTCATATCAGTTAATATGCTAAATAGGGTCATCAAAATGTAAATCCAATCTTTGCTGTTCCCAAATCTCTCACTCATACTGCAACACAGTTTAGGCGGCGTGCCTGTATGCAGCGATGGATTTATGAAGCCGATAATATTCTGCAGAGCTAAAATCTACAGTGCTGTAGAGGTTCCTCGTTATGCTCAGAAGCCAAAGACAGCGGTGGCATTATGGAGGAAGTATTTCACAGCGGAGCAATTGATGCTGCAATAGGAGTTCACCCGACGCAACTGATTTGTGTCGCAAAGCATTAGGGATGGGCGTGTTCTCACCTGATCCTAGCATCCTAGCCACCCTAAGCTCTCTAATGCCTCAACCATTGCCGGGAAATGAGTGTGGAGATTGGAATCCCCCTGGTCTCTTTGACACTTTTGTTATTCTCTTTCCACTGAAGTTCATTATATGCTATAATGAGTCCCCCTTTGCATTTTTTCTTTTTCTTTTCATGTCAGTTTCATTTAGATTTAGTGTTGTTCACCTTGAGAGTTGTGAGATCAGATGGCACAACATCGACGGTTTAGAGGGGATGCCAGATTTCTGTTTGTTTTGTATTTCCTTTTATGCCAAAATGATTAGATGCCCCGTGGAACCTGTTTAGGAACTCCACATCGATGACGATTGACATCATCCACTGGCCATTATCATGAAGATTAAAAAATAAATAAAACAACAGTGACACTTTGTGGTGAAAAAAACTCTATTGCCATGCTCGGACCCAGCCAGCCAACCAGGGACACACATTGCTGGGCAATGGAGTGGCTGCACCACTCAAAAACAGACAGGGCTCAGACAGATTTTTCCAGGCCCAGTCATTAGGCATGTTCTGTATCTGCCACTGGTACCTGGGTTAACACGGTTTGAATATCTACCTGTCTGGCAGTGTCTTTATTAGAGGGTTAATGTCAATGGGCATTTGGGAAATCCATTTACTGGCATGGAATAATTGTGGGCTCTCTCCAATGAGTACACACCACTGCGCAAAAAACAAGGATTACGGGCAGATATACTAAATGTAGAGGCCATGTGAATCCAGTAAATTTAGTGAGTATACGGTTGTTTACCAGCCTGGAATCAGCAAATCTACGGGTATGTAGAGGTCCGAATTGTATCAACTTAAATATGCAAGGCCCCCTGATGTGGGTGCTTGCTACCAGTCACACCTCTTGGGTATGAATCCCCCCCACCCCCCTCCCAATTCAATTCAATGGAGCTTTATTGGCATGAAGAAAACGTAAATTTACATACTACCAAAGCATTTCTGGGCATGCTCAAAAAACCACATCTGATTGGAAGTCTGTTTCATGCCCCCACTCCACTGGGGGTGGTGGTTCATAGCCACTGATATGCATCAGATTTAAATGGATTAACCAGGTTGGACCAACTAAACCAAATGTAAGGTTAATGATTAATGATTAACCTTGCTTTATTGATTAACCGTTAATCAATAAAGCATGCTGTGTGTGTGTGTGTGTGTGTGTGTGTGTGTGTGTGTGTGTGTGTGTGTGTGTGTGTGTGTGTGGGGATACAGGAGATACAATTAGGATTTATTTAGTTTATCTACAGCTCCTATGCTGTTGAGCATATTAACATCTGGTTCTTCATTGGACGTGTGTGGAGGGCTGTAAGGGACCTGAATATGGGATAATAGGGGGATAAGGAGGGCTGTTAGGAGGGCTATTAGGGACCAGAACATTGGATAATAGGCAGAACTGGCCCAAAAAAAGGTTGAGAAACACAAACACTGTTGTAGGCGAAGCAGTTAGTTATAGTCCAGCAATCCAGCGTGTGTGCATATTTACACTATAGAGAATCTGAGAAGGGCACGTGCCCAAACACGTGCACAGCACACGCATACTGTATTTTTCTAAAGTCATTGCTTAGTCTTTGCCTGAATTTAGAGCCAATTGCAGAGCTCTAGCCAAACTGGAGCATAAGTTAAATAAATCCGAGAAGGTCACACGCCAAAACACATGCACGCATATTATATTTTCCACATGCTTTTTCTAAAGACAGTTAGCACAGTTTAGAGCCAAACTGGGGCTCTGGAGAACGTTTTGAGCACATGTGACAGTCTGTCTAAAGGACAGTGACATACAGTATGCCTAGGCTATGTAGGCTTACTACGCACTTTGTATAGATGCCATATAGTAATGGGGAAGAAAGACCATACATACTGTAGTCGGCGTAGTTGGTAATTAAGTCTGAAGAAGTATTTACACTTAGGCATACAGTATTTGTAGCTACTAGAAATACATTGAGCAACACTCGACAGGTATTCAGATTATTCGTAGTGGAGGTAAAGAGAGGCTCTGTAATTTATGTAATTCACACTTTGTCTGTGACAGTATAATGTACAGGTCAGGAAGGTGCAGTGTACTGTATAATGATGTGGGCATCAGGGGGATCTCAGGCTTATGATGCTAGTCTGTGAGGTCAGTCGTCTATGATAGACGTCTATGACATATGACTCCATTATCACGCTAATACCGTGATCTGACCGCCATTTACTTACTAAACAAACGGTATGTGAAAAACAAATGCATGGAGATACTTCCTTGGCCTACTGGCAACTTGCACAAGAAATTTGTCGGTCCAGCACTTCGCGAGATCAGCAAAAGATATTTTCAGCAAGCAATACAGTTGTGCATTACATAAATTAGCAATAATGACGCCAGGGAAAGACAGGCCACTGCTGTTGCTTGGAAATTAGATTGGCTCTGCAAGTTGTCACAGAAGTATCTTAGTAACTCCAAACTAAACAGAATCAAAGGCTCACCTGATTCTTCAGCGCTGTTGTTTTCATGGTAGTCAGAGGTTCCATGTCAAAAAGGCTTGTCTTAGAGTTCACTGCTGAAAGTAAACGAGGAAGAAGTTGTGATGATTACCTTCTGTCCAAGGGCCGTTCTTTGGAACCAAGAAAGATTTAGAAATGTCTTTGAAATAAGGTTGGATCAGACTTTGAAGATATGAGTGTGCCATACCCATACCTGGGTTGCTTTGTAGGCCAACATCAGTGTTTTGTACTCTGTGCGGGCAGTAACCGGGAGCCAATTATGGAAGGAGCAGAGAAGGGGGAGACATGTGAGAATTTTGGCTGGTTGAAGACCAAGTGTGCTGTGGCATTCTGGATCATTTGGAGAGGCTTAAGAGCACATGCCGGAAGGCCAGTAAGGAGAGAGTTACAGTAGTCAAGTTTTGATATGACTGATGTCTGGATTAAGGAGCTGGGCTGACTCCTGGGTGAGGAAGGGTCTAATCTTTCAAATGTTATAATAATAATAATAATGGGCCATTCATTCATACATTGGGAGGCGAACAGTCAACGCCAACGTCCTCACTTCCCACTGGGAAGAAGAGAAGCTCAGTCTTGTCTGTATTCAGGGAGAAGACATCAATAGCTAGTCCTTCCCTCCCCGTTAAGCAAACAATAGTCACAGCATTAAATGAATATTTGATCCGCACATATTATTTATTCTGCCCAACCTGTTTTATTTATTATTATGACTTAGAATTTGCCCACTTTTGTTTTCTGACTGACCGTCTGAGAAATAGAATCAAAGGGAATTCATAATGCAATAAAGCACTGATCACATTAGCAGCAGCATCTATTTTCACCACTAACTCTCTACTGACGCTGGCCAATGAGTCTGAATACTGAGCTCAGAAACAGAAACAAACCACTCTCACATGAAGCAAATTGCCTGTAAATGGAGGCCAGTCTGAAGTAATCAAAATCTTACTTTTTCCATTCTTTGTGTACACAGCAAAAACAATAGCAAGATCTCATAGTGCTAACTCTTGTTGTGACTTAGGCCTGCCCTATATTCAATTCAATTCAAATGTATTAAAGTGTCAAATCACAACAAGTTGTCTCAAGACACTTTACAAACCAACAAAGATCCACCCAGAGCAAGCAATATTGCGACAATGTGGTACTGCAGCTAAAACAGCTTCAGAAGCAAAAAGGAAATGCCATGGACTGGTTATATCAGAGTGGTGATTGAGGCTCAAACCATTAAAAATAAATAAGTTTGAGGGACATACTGTCAGTCAATCTTCAGGAGTATTCCAAGTGTATGCTACAGTCTCTGATCCACCTATCAGTCAGAATCAAGGTCATATCAAGGAGACTCACAGCTTGCTCACACACACACAGACACACACACCCCTCTTCCCGTGCTATACGTGCACCTCACTTCAACCCATCACCAGTCCCCTTCCTCCTCTACCTCTCCTCTGCCGAAGGAGAGCCTCATTCATTCCCTCCCTCCCTCCCTCCCGCCTGTACTATGTTCTCCGAACATCACCACATCACCCCCAGGGGTGCCGAGTGGTGGCCCCTCATCATCCCCGGTGCAGGTCTGCAGAGTGGTGGCCCCTCATTGGCCCCTGATCACGCCACAGGACAGGAGATAGACAGGGCATGCAGGGGAGAGCCCCGGAGCCTGCTGGCAGGGAAATCAAAGAGCTCTCAGAGAGAGCGAGTGGCCTACTTATCAAAGAGTGACTAACAAGCAACTGGCCTGCATGGCAGATATGGATGGAGTAACACTCCAAGTTGTGCACTTTCCGGTGGTCCTATACATTATAGGATGAGGAGAGGGTTTGCTAAAAGCCCCACACTGCCGCCTGTAATCAAAGTGATAATATGTCATGTATCCGAGTCTGTATGTATGTACTTGTACATCGGTCCTGCAACGGTGGTCTGTTTTCATTCAGTCATGTTATGTTATGTTATGAAACATCTACTCTACAGGACATGTCATGGCCTCATGTACAGTAGGTACCGTAGTTGTCATTGTGAGACATGTACAGTATGTGATACATACAGTATCTTGGAATTTGTGCCACTATGAATCATCGAATATTATATTTCAATATTGTTCAATTAAAATAACCAGATGTATAATTGGGGAATTCATCTCCGGAGATGAGACAATGAGATAATCAGCCAACAGTGTGAATGAATGAGCTTTGCCTTATATCTATTATTGTCTATAATGCAATTCTTCAGTAAGTGACCATGCCCTCATCAAATAGCTGTACTGCTAGCGCCTGTCTCTAATAGTGCTAAGGATCTCATAATGGAAGCTCTCCGACTATTGACTACAGTAACTGTTCCATTACTATAGATCCATTATAGGCATTGTTAGACAGAGACATCTAACCATTATAGCAACAGCAATATGCCATTTGCCTATAAAGGGCATCTGCAATGTACTGTTTAGTGTTCAAAAGCTCAAACTTAAGTCAAGTTTATCTATGCCCTTGACAGCACCACTGCCACCCAATCACGTTACTGTCGTGTCAATACTCTCCAGCCATGACAACAGGTTTATATTGTAATACGGTACTTCCACATTGAGACAGAAACATATAACACCACTTCTTGTGTAGACATTCAGGGCTTATTGATCGAGTCACTTACCATCCAGGCATCCATCTAATCCATCTAATCCATGAATCCAGGCTTGACCACTCGCTGGTGCTCACTGCAAGTCAAGTCAAGTGCAGCAGTGTTCAGAGTCTGACAACCAGCCTAAGTTGTGAGAGGTAAAATAATGTGTTAAAGTGTCTGAGATCCTGAGAGCACTTTATACTGGAGCCATGAGGAGAGCACTCCGTCCTTGAGCCCCGGGACAGGAACAGATCAAGACCTGCATGGGAACACTGACACAGCATGCACTGCTTAGCCCCTTTCAACCTGGCGGCCACATTTCAGTGGATGCCAAATATCTCACAGAGATATAAGTTAAGTTAGTGGCCTACTTGATCATACTACAGTACAGCGTCACACAAAATATATAAGTTAACTTAGTGCCCTACTTCATACTACAGCGTCACACAAAATATATAAGTTAACTTAGTGCCCTACTTCATACTACAGCGTCACACTAAAGCATCAAAAGTAGCAGATCCACATGCAAGCACAAAACTCATTTTGAGCTTCTTATGCTATTTTTGGAATTTCAATCCGGAAGAGTATGTTTTGGATGCAATGCACTGTGAGGTTGTACATGGGCTATTTTCATCAAGTGATACTGTCATCAAAGTACAAATAAAATATGACTCAAGACACTCACATCAACCTTAATAAACGATTGGGATTGGTCATGTAAAATGGATTTCATGGTCTAATGGTGTAATATGAAGAGGCTGGAGAGATGCGCACATGAGTCAAGTCAATATTGTTAGGGGTCAATATAGAGATTGAGAGAAAGCCGAACACTGAAATGAAACCACTCTATTCATTCTAACCAGCAAGAAGCATAAAGATAAAAACCAAGTTTCGTCAATTTCACTTAAATGTATAATGTTAAAATGGAGCATCCATGTCCTAATTTTAATCCAACAGCCAATTGCAGACCAACATTTTAAGCAGAAAAGGACACTTTGGCAACATTTGTTTATCATCATGGCCAGCATTGCTTGTCTCCAGCCTAAATGTGCTTTTGGCCACCTGAACACCTTTCGTCTGAAACGGATGTTTCCGGGCATAGTGATCAGATAGCATGTCTGCTATTTTTACTACTCCTGTAGATGTGGGCGCTCGCCCAGAAACGGAAGATATGAGTTGATTAGTGGAGCCTTCAAACCCCTGCGTGGCCCGTTACAAACGGAGCCCTTCATCATCATTTCACAATGCTCAGTAGAATTGAATTATGGAGATATAATTAAAAACAAAGACAGGCCCTTCCAGTTATATTTGAAACATGCAGAGAACATCAAGTACCCGTGATAGACCATTAAATTAAGCAGAAGATAGTCTTTAAGAAAAAACATTTACTTCAGAACAATCAGTACCAAGTACTTGGTACAAGCTACTCCAAAAGGGAGTCCAACAGTACAGAATGTAACCGTCTGCTTAAGTTTCTCTGTTCATTCTCTAATCACTCTTCTCCACATTTTACTATCATCTCTCCTCTTGAAGTAATCACTGAAAGTCTCATGGGGTGATTCCAGTCCCAGTTGAAATGTCTGAATGTGTCATCATGTTGGTGTTGGGTGGGTTATTATCATAGACTGTAAAAAATATGGACAAAGCATTCTCTGGGGCTAACATGAACGTAAAATGAAGCCTGTCAGTCCTTGTATTGTAAGTCGCCATCTTTCTAGATCCGTTTTGGCCCAGCTGGCCATTGGCTGGCCCAGACAACGAGGCGGGACTTCCCCCCTTCTTCTCCGTTGGTTTTTATTTTGACTCGAGTGGGAGGGGAATCCCGATAATAGAATGTAACGGTAGCCACGCCCCTCAGAACATACGCGACTTTATGGTCATTTTTTTAATAAATGGGACCATAATTTTCCAAAAAGAATATTATGACATTAGAAATGAGACTTTAAACTAGTGACTGGAAGCAGAAAGTATTCATGACCATGTTTATTAAGGTAATACAGTCTAGGTGAAGTTGGGCCCAAATACATGGACTTCTATGGGGCTATGGGTTTATCTGGGTCCAATGACAGTGCCACAACAGGCCATTATATGAACTTTCAGGAAATCCCGATTTCCTCAGTGGCTTCACAAAATATCTGTCTGACTGCCCCCCTGGTTATTATGGAGATCCTCCTCCAGTTGGCAAGGGGATAAATCAGATCTGGTGTGGTTGGCAAAAGCTAAGAGAGACTGGGCTGGTTCAATTGGCCCCCTGCAGAGTCTTCTCAATCACTGACGTGCACGCACGCACACACGCACGCACAACAAATCCCACGCTTATTGCAGGCAACTGCACTCTCCAAATGGAAAGATCAGTTTGAACCAGGGCGCTGTCATTGGGCCCAAAAAAACCCATAGCCCCATAGAAGTCCATGTATTTGGGCCCAACTTCACCTAGACTGTATTACCTTAATAAACATGGTCATGAATACTTTCTGCTTCCAGTCACTAGTTTAAAGTCTCATTTCTAATGTCATAATATTCTTTTTGGAAAATTATGGTCCCATTTATTTAAAAAATGACCATAAAGTCGCGTATGTTCTGAGGGGCGTGGCTACCGTTACAACGGAGAAGAAGGGGGGAAGTCCCGCCTCGTTGTCTGGGCCAGCCAATGGCCAGCTGGGCCAAAACGGATCTAGAAAGATGGCGACTTACAATTCAAGGACTGACAGGCTTCATTTTACGTTCATGTTAGACCCGGGGAACGCTTTGTCCATATTTTTTACAGTCTATGGTTTGAACTCAGTTCTATTAAAGTGGTGAAAGAGAGCACACAATCTGCATGTGACACACACACACACACACACACACACACACACACACACACACACACACACACACACACACACACACACACACACACACACACACACACACACACACACACACACACACACACACACACACACACACACACACACACACACACACACACACGTCTTAAAAACAGGAACAAGACAGTCTACAGTGGTAAGAAAGTGGGGTCCAGAGATTCTCAGGGATCCTTGAGGGGCTTCCAAATGGACCTTTAAAGCTTACAGGTCCTCAGAGTTAGTGTGTGTGTGTGTGTCCTTGAAATTAAAACGGTTTGAGCACCACTGGTCTAAGCCTCTGCTCTGACTCAGTGGTTCTCAACCTTTCCGGACTGCAACCCCTCAAAAGAATCATATTGGAACTGGGGACCCCCCACCCCGACAACCACCTGGAATTGTAGAAGTTGAGGCACAGATAAATATGAAAATAACTGATCCACATGCTCACAACACCTTGCATTGCGAGCTTGTAGACCAGTTATGTTCAATTATTTTGCCTGAATTGCCTCTTTCCTATATTATTTATAAATTTGTTTCATTATGTTTGACCAGTTTTTATAGTATAGTTTGTTGATTACTTGTTGATTCCTTTTCCTTAAAATATCACTTTACTGTCACCAGGGACCCCCCCCCCCATGTGTGTGGGGGTGTGCTCTAACTGATGCCCACTACTGACAGATGAAAGCTCGTCTTTCACACCGAAGGTCTTCAGTCCATCCTTCCCTTCACCTCCACCCAGCAGTCAGGCAGAGTTAGTGTGAGTGAATGACCCCACTAGCTTCCGCAGGAGGCCTGGACCAGCCTGCGTCCCAGCGGGCAGCCGGGGCGGGGCTGGATCAATGTGCTGATGTCTAAGGGAGACGAGGCCGGCCCAGACCACGGGCCTCGCCGCCTCCCACAGCTGCAGTCTGTCAATCCTACTCATTTCCGTCCAATTGGGTCGCCCCCCAGGATGCTCTCAGCTGAAGAAATATGTGGATGCCTTCACCTGCTGGAGATCAAAATCACCTGGAGGGAGGTGAGAATGATGGGAGGAGAGAGAGGAGGGGGGGGGGGGGTTAGGTTAGTTCAATGTATTCATTCAGGACACAACATGACAGATTATGTTTCTATTATGAAAAATAGAAACATATGCTGCTTGGATGTAAAGCAAAGCAAAGTTAAAGCAAAGTTACCATGTTTACCCAGGGTAACAGGGCCTGCTCATAGAACATTTCATGGTAGGGGTTCAATGCTTTGCTCAAGGGCACTTCAACGGTGGTAATTTTAACGTGCCGGTCCGGGGATACGAACTAGCGACCTTCCGATATCAAGACCGCTCCGCAAACCGTTCGGCCACCGCTGCCCCTTTGTAAACCTTTGTGCAGTATGTCCGAAACGACATTCAAAAACATTCAAAAGTAGTGAAACCAGACGATCTGCAAGCTCACAATGCATCACATCATGACATATTGTGAGATTGTAAATCTGCTATTTTCTTTTTTTGTGATGACACCAGGAGGGGGTTCCCCAAATTACTTGTGGGGGTCCCCAGATGATTATTAATGTGCAACATTGTTTGCACATTAATAATCAACAGTTGACTCAACAGTAAACTAAAGAGAAGTTTTCCCTTGGTTTTGCAGATGGCTTCCCAGATTGACAGTAAACAAACCAACATACTGTAGGTGTATACAGGGTATCATTTCTAAAGGGCTTTTTAATACCAAATTGGCCAAATGATTACGTAAGAAATATTGTGAAAATAGCCAAACTACAAATGCCTCGCACTGTGTGGCGTTGGCTTTTTGTTTATCTGTGGAACTGAATCAAACTAAAGTGTAATGCCTACAATTCCAAGTGGGATCCGGAATATGATTCTTTCAGGGGGTCGCGACCTGAACAGTATATTACTTGAAGTATAGCATTAATTCACAAAAAAACATAAAAAGGTTGAAATATGAAGCTACACGGTTTCTGACAGCAACGAATGGGAACATACGGTGGGTAGGGGGGACTAGGGGCGGGAGGTGTGAGCACTTATCTAGGAACTATAGGTGTCACTTCGTGGATGGAACAGGAGCAGACATGAAGCAGCCGTCTATGTATAGCATGTATGTACGCCACGTTCAAAGCATGACAACATGACTTTGACTCTTCCGAGCAGCGAGGTATTTCCCCAGACATGAGAGGCTGCAGGGTAAGGTCGCCAAGGGAGAGTCTGTGGATCTGGTTTCAATCGCCCTCAGCTTAAAGGGGAAGTTCAATCCCCCAAAATGACGTTTCTTCATGCCATGAAGCCTTGAATTTTTGTTGCTGTCGCATTCCTAATACAATATTCGATAGGAGGCCAAGCTTAAAAAGGGTTCGCAACGCAGAAATGTGTCCCAACCCATTGTTTGGGAAACACTATAATGTACATCCATCTCAAGACCAGACAAAAAAAAAAGACAAATGCACTCAGTGACATGTCATGCATGCCACAGCATGTATAAGTATAGGGCTAAACATTGACCGTGTGCTATGACCTTGACCGTAGACTGATTTTAAATAAAAATAAATAAATAGCAGTATAGCACTCCTGCAGACAGTGACACCGCCAATTACAATACGCCAATTCTACTGGGAACGGGTGTAACAAAGAATGACAATTAAGGGGTCAAGTCATGCGTTACATGACTCAATAGAAAGAGTCCTCTTGCACACCTACTTACATGGACCGGCAAGTAAGAACAAAATCGACACGGAAAGAATAAAAGGTTATATTGAATACCTAGAACATTTGGGTTCTACTGTATATTTAATGCCAAATTTTGCACACACACTCTCTGGATGCCAACAATGAACCTCTGCCCCAAATTTTCCAGAACGTCCTGTTAAAGCGCCACCAGGAGGCCGACTTTACTCCTCCAGATTATGTCCAAAAATCACGCAAATTGTTACACAGTATCTCTAACATTAGCTTTCAAAGTTTGTAGGATTGGCTTGTTTTTAACAAAAACCATGAACGCAGCGAACAATTTACGTGAAATCTTTCATGGACTTTCGTACTAGGCTGAGGAATATATCCCACCCTTTTCACAATGGCCTGTTATAGCGCCACCATCCAATCATCCAATTGCCAACCAAGGCTAAGAAGAAATGGCACCCTTTTCACATTGGCCTATTATAGCGCCACCAGGAGGCCACAACCTGACATGTTGCCACATAATTGACCGAAATAAACTAAGCTAAACTATTACCGGCTTCCTTCCCCATCTAACAGTTGAAAACAGCTTCACAAAGTATTATACAGTACATATATACAGTACTGCTCTCTATCGCTGTGCTGTTGCACACTGTGCACAGGCACAGCACAGTGGTGTATTACAGGTGATGCATTGAGTTATTGGTTGTCTAGCTGTGCTTCTCGCCTCACTGACAGCTCAATACAGCAAGAGGAACTGCAACTGACTGCAGCATTGCTGGACGCCAGACAGCAGGATACATTAAATAACTCTTGTTTACCCCCCCTTGATCGACTCTTTTTCTCTTCACCCTCCAGTTCATCCAATGTATTTTCAGCCCTCTCTTTTGTATTCTATCTCTTTGTTTGCACTCCCTTAGTTTCCATTGTCACATTCTGTGGTTTCACAAATATCAGTAGTTGAACGGTTAGGTTTTGATACACGCGGCGGTATTAGTTCTCCTACAGTGCAGCGTAAACCTGTGCCAGTAGGAGAAGGAAGGGAACAAACACAAGGTCTCAGGGCAGCCAGAAGCGTAGTAAGCATAGGACAGCTCAGTCAGTGGCCCCACCAATTGAGCTCTTGCTCAAGTTGCCCCGCCAAGAATTGTGTGCATGACATTTTGCCCACCCTAAATGTACATCCTCCCCAGTGGCTCAGGAGGTAGAGTGGCCTGTAGCACCAGAAACCAGGTTCCCAGTTGGAACCCTGGCCCTTCCTGGCTTAGTGCAGAAGTGTCTTTGAGCTAAAGACACTGAACTGCTCCAAATGCTCCCTGGGCACTGGCTGTTGTTCCTATTAGTTAGGATGGCATGGCCAGATACCACAACAACAACTAAAAGGGGACACATTTATTATTATTAGGATACAGTGTTCATTTATATAAAGATAACTCTGTAGGTGAGGACAACAGAGACAACAGGGAAGCATAGGCAGAGATGGAATATGGTAGTGCGTGCATTCCTAACTTGCATCGTTCTTGACTTGAGTAGTCCGAGTAGACGGTGCCTTTAGTAGTTCTTACAATCCCTCAAGAAATCAATTTTTAAGTGTCAGGCCGTGTTATGGGTACTTGGGAAGGAAGCCATTTTCACAATCACAGGAAAGTCTGATGTTTCATAACACATGCAGTATTTGTGAAAAATGTAATAACATCACAAACCTCCTTAGTAGACAAACTAGACATGCATTCAGTCGAGTACATAGAGACTTTAATACAGAGAGAATAATTTGACATTTAGCCATCAGAATGTCAGAGGTGATAAATACTAGTGGTTTAATCTTCATTCAGTGAAATGATGCTGGACATTGTGTACCGTAAGTACAGTCAGTCACATCATGTAAACATCCACACCCACCCACATACAGTAAACACACAATCATGCACACAAACAAACAAACAAACAAGTAACACAATTCTGCAGTCCAAACTATGGTCTGTTCTCAGCCCTATAAGCTGATTATCCAAAGGACGGACACAATTAACAATGGTCAATTTACAATGCCCAGACGCCAGCGACAAAACATCCGGTAAACTGTGCAGATTGAGATTGAGCGAGAGTGTCAAAGCCAACGTTCACCTGACAGGCAGGCAGATGATGCCGCCTCTACCTCTGCTACCACAGCAACAGCTGACAGAGGACAACAACAACAGATATGGACTCCATTGACAGTAACACAGGATGACAGGGAAGTGTCTATTACAGTATTTATAAATGGGTTGGGCTTGGCTCAAGGGCTCTCAGGTACACCAGAGGATGCCTCTCAGTCAGGAGGACACACCTTGAAAGTAACTTTTCATCTTGCATGGCCAGTGTTTGTGCGTGTTTGGTCCAAAGTTCAGGATGATCTCTCGGGGGAACAGTTGCAGCATGGTGTCACACCGTTGTTTCTCTGACAGTGCTTCCAGACCATGCACGATGAATGATGAATTCACAAAAGGGGTCTCTATGCCAGTGTTTCCCAACCTTTTTTCGGCCAGGGCACACTTTTCATAGCCAAAATATCCCAGGGCACACCTAGATATACGGTGTGTGTGTGCGTGCGCACATATATAAAGAATACAAAAAATAAATATATATATAATATACAGTAGATATTTTTCTTTTCTTTTTTATGTATTGATTTATTATTAATTATTTAAACCACAGACACACACACACACACACACACACACACACACACACACACACACACACACACACACACACACACACAATGTATTTGGAACCAGAACAAAACTATTTACTCACATGTAGGCCTACGCAAGATGTAATAAAGAAATGCAAGGAATCTAGTCGGTAGGCCTGTCTGACCTACCAATGCTTTCATCACGTTGCGCATGATCAATAATAAAGTTTGAGTGCATGCACTGCACACACAGAAAATTAAGAACGGCATCACACTGCTACCTCAGTGTGTGTGTGTGCGTGTGTGTGTGTGTGTGTGTGTGTGTGTGTGTGTGTGCGTGTGTGTGCGTGTGTGTGTGTGTGTGTGTGTGTGTGTGTGTTTGTGTGTGTGTTTGTGGGCCGTGGCATGTTTCTGTCGCTTGTGTGCCTTCAAACATGCAGTCAAGTCGAGTGCAAGCGCTGCAGCTCACATCTCAAGTGCCGGCACACTTGGGCATTTCAGACGGCACACTAAAGTGCCGCGGCACACAGGTTGGGAATCACTGCTCTATGCAGTCAACCACTTAAAAAGCATCAGTGCTAGCCGAGTCCTAACGCTGAACTCACAACAGGCCTTTAGGACAGTTCTGCCTCTTTCCAATTATATGGAAAAAAACAATGGACAAGTAACTGCACTTTATTCTCAGAGAGGCCAGGCTCTGCCTCAGGGGAGATGGCTGTAGACTGACCTGTCTTTGGCACTTCGGCCAACACCTGCATCAGCCTCCTGTACTCCACGTACTTCTTGTTCTTCATCTCAGACCTGCGGCAAAGAAGAGAGAACACTTTTAGTTTTATCTTGGAAAACGACATGCTGGAGTTTTGTTAACCCATTTAGACCGTAGGACATGTGGAGCCGTCCTAGCTAAACCAACCGATGGATTGCGAGGATGTGTACACACATCCTAGCGCATTATCATTGATATCAAACGAAATAAAAATATTCAGATTATTATTTAAAAAAATTGGGTTGGCCTCTCCTTGCTGTTCGTGCATGCACGCTGCCGTTCACTTCTCTGTTTACCGCTCAGAAAGAAAGGTTCGTATCTCCTAATCTAGGGAGCTATCCGTGGTTTTGACCAGATGGATATAATAAGCTCTTCATTTCTGACTTCTCATTTAAAATATGAAGGCGAGGGATTATCGAGGGACTTTATCGTAATCACAGCGAGGTAAGCCAGCAACATTATTTCTCCCGGCTTTTGTACGGAACGGAAGGGGGGGGGGGGGCTTTCAGAGTAAAAGCTGCCATATCTGCACGGCACCCTGAGCTGCTATTTTGAAAGAAATCCCGGCGCTGATTGTGTTTAATGGCGACACTATTTATGTGATAACATATACTTTATGTCATGCTATGTTATGATATTACTGTAGCTGCGACTAAGCAGCTGGTATAGGCCAATCTGTTGGTTTGGTTGGTTACATGTGTGTAATGTGTGGTCTATCTATATGTATGTACATCCTAACTCACACATGCAACCTATAGTCTACTAGGCTATCTGAAAGCTGGACAAAATGTATCTTGAATTAATTTTCTTCTGTTTGTGCTGTACTGTATAAGACGAATGAACTACATTAATTTAGAACAGAGAGCGAATTGAGGAAGGTAAGTAGAAGTGTGTATGTGTGGCGGGCGGGGGGGGGGTTACTATGCAATACTGTACTGTAGGTGTCCAATTATCAAACAGAGAGAAATAAGATATTGTATCAACCCGAGGTCAGTGAGAAGGATGAGATGAGTTCACACACACACACACACACACACACACACACACACACACACACACACACACACACACACACACACACACACAATATATAGAATATAAATAAACTAAGCAAACGTGGGGGACAACAAAAGTGTGAAAACCTTTAGCAGCCAACCCTCCGGCCAAGACTGTTTGACAGCACTGTGAAAAGCATTAACTCTTCTCAACTGTTGTCCAGGGGGACCAGTTTTTTGTCCATACCATAACAGACTGTAATGGTCTCAACCAGGACACAAACATCTCACAGCTTATACACAAAGGGACAGAATGACAGCGGCTGTAAACAGCTGCAGCAGATGATTTAAAACCCTAACTACTACGCTACAGCTAGCTACTGTATGGTATGAGCAACGCGCCCCAGAGTGCATTTCATAGGTCTGTGACTTCACAGGACCTGAAGCAAAGAAAGACTCATTCATATTATCAAAAATTATTTTTCATTGTGCATTTTACAGCATGTTCCACTCTCTCCTTTTTGCCTTTAGTGCACCGTTATCATGCAAAATGCATTCCAGGAGAAAACCTACATTCAAACGCCTTATTAATCCCACAGTGAGGGTTAGCCAACATTTATTTAGTTAGTTATTCAAGTATAATTGGTATCATTTTAATTACATTGGAGAAATGTGTGAAATCTAAAAATAAAAACAGCGGAGGAACAATGGTCTTTTGAGTGGTGCAACCACTCCTACAACCAGCTAGCAATGTCCATGTACCTGTTTGTTTGTGTACATGAGCACGAGTGGTGTGCGCATGCGTGAAATTGGAACGAGAGAAGTATGTGACATTTCTGCCACCTGCTGGACGCAAATCAACTTCTGACTGCCACGGTCTGTGAGGCTGCGCACGCAGCACAGAAACAGATGTTGTTGCTACATAAATAGCGTCAATGCTAGCGAGCTAAAATATAGCCATCCTTGCTCTAGAAAGCACCAATGTTTCCATCTAGACCACCGGATTATCAGCAA
This sequence comes from Protomyctophum bolini, assembly GCF_963924005.1. Lineage (NCBI taxonomy): Eukaryota > Metazoa > Chordata > Actinopteri > Myctophiformes > Myctophidae > Protomyctophum > Protomyctophum bolini. Next base: position 29,372,833 of record NC_137869.1, on the reverse strand, counting down.
AGACCTCCGAAAATCGCGCTAATTGACCAAACCAAGCTCCGTAGATTAGGAGTTATTCAGCTTTTAGTCTGCCTGTATAATGGGAGGTGGACGGCAGCGCGCATGCGCGGTCGATAATAAAGCTAATCTAAGGGAGCAGAGAGAGAGAGAGAGAGAGGAGTTGCACCACTCGGTTCACACAGGTGTGATCTTTTCATATATGTATGAGCAGAAAGCGAAGCTTTTTCTGCTTTCCTGGCGTTGCCCTGTTGCCTAACTTGGAGCAAGAGAGGACTACCCAACTACTACATCATACAGTACTGTACACGTGTCTTAGGCATCTAAATTGAACTCTCAATAGTGCTAGTGTAGATCATTTCTTCAGCATAATACACTGTTGCATTACCTAATTTGCATTCAAATCCCTTCATGCACACTTTTGGTAGAAGTTTGCCAGTGGAGCGATTAATACACCAGCCATTCACGATGATATTCTAAAGTTCTGCTGCTGTACACAATGTGTCACTGTTGCATTGTACAGTAAGATACAATAAGTATCAATTTTTTGTATTGTACTGTACATTTCTACAACATATTGTAATCAATTTGCATGAGCCCAGGGCGGGAAAACATTCATGGTGGCAATCCACATTTACATTATGTGAGGAAAATGCAACCCAATTTCAAAGAGGGCCTTGTGGTACCAGATCAATCAGGCTTTGAAATGAAATACAGAAGAATTAGGCTTTTACTTGGATACAGACAGAGTATCGTCAGAGTATCGTGCCTCGTCACGCATGGTATCATCAAGGCAGCCCTATTATATCCTTTCTTCTGCTCACCATGAGCACTAACAGGTAGATTAAAACACTGTAAATCTAAAGTATAGTAGGGCTCTTGGTATGTACTGTATGTGTGCAAACTGCAGTGTCTCCGTATATTGAAGCTGTGCATGTGTGTACATGTACTGTATGTATACAGTAAAATACTCAGTTTTAATGCATCCATTCGTAACTAAAGGGATCCTTAAAGGAGTAGTTCGACCCAAAAATGACTTAATTTCAATCAATTACACCCCCAAAAGAGCCTTCATGGAGATTTATTTTGTTTTTGTGACATTCCTTCGGTCTTTTCGGTCAATAGGAGACTCAGGAGACTCTTCCGTCATCAAAAGATTGGCTTAGCAATGGCGACAAAAACTAAAAAACTCTCTCGGGGAATTCAAGACTACATTGGGTAATGGGTAATTGATAGAAAATAAGAAATGTTTTGGGGTGAACTACTCCCTCGTTAAATACAGTTAAAAATAACAGGAGGATTTGTGTGAATACACGTATATATAGACTCACAGAATCTCCATGGCAGTATTTGTGCAGCAGGAAGTTGGACAGCTCTTGAAGGATTGGTTCGCTGTGCAAGGCCACAAAACTGCTCCACCGACAGTACCTGACCCGGGAGCACAGAGAAAGGAGGGGAGAAATGAGTCAGGTTGTCCTAAAAATAAAAAAACAATCAAGCAAGCCGTTCCCCAGATTCTTCTGCCCGACACTATAATAGCAGCCTTTGGACCAGGCTCAAAGATGCACCGCGGCAGAGAGATTGAGGGAAGAAAGCGAGGGGAGAGCATCACTCCTCGCCCAAACCAACCAAATGAATCGTCCCCCCGTAGCACAGTGACGGAAACACACAGCTCTGTGTAGATCCATTACTAAGGCAGCTACACAGCCTGGCCATTTGTCTTTTCTACACTGTGTGGGAGTTCATAAACCAGACTACCGCTTGTGTTTATTTTTTCCCTTAATGCTGTCCGTTATGAGAAGTGTCAGTAAAGTAAACCAAAAGCCATAATCTCTTCTCCCGTTCTACTGGCTATAATCAATGGAGAAACTAAGAATTAAGGAAGGAAAGGAGGGTGGGGTAACACCGTTCATTCCGGCTGGGGGGGTAATTTACACCTGCTTTGAAGAATGGATTAGCTGGTGCTGATATAAAGAGCGGTGTCATATGCTTTGGTGTCGACTAAGATGTTTTATGCCCCGTCGCTGTCTCCATGTTCAATTGCCTGTGTAATGAGCGGGACGCACGTTCACACTTCAGGAGACAGAATGCGAGAGGAAAAAGTGATAGCTGGTTATAACGCCTCTGAGACCGGATGGGGACATTATACTCATAACTTATGAGATACACGGACATAAAAAGAAAGACAGAAGAAAGGGGGGGTTATGGTAATTTGGCCCATTTTTATGACAGTGCCGTTTCCCAGTCTGGGCTTGAAAACCAGGGAGGGGCAGACACACTCATTTACACAACAGAATAGGCACTGCGTGGTGCAGACATATGGTGCTGCCTTCTGCCAGCAGCATGTAGACTTATGGAGGAGGAACGAGCACTTCTCCTGCATCACTTAGCAGATGCTTAGGCCTTGGGGAAGGATTCCACTGCTATGAGACTACTCAGAACTGTTTGAGGCATGGCACAATTTACCTTGAAAAGTTAAAATATTTTGTAACTTTAATAAAACCATTGCCCCAAATGCAAAAAAATATATACAATGCTTAGATCCTCAATGCTGTCAGGAGAATGGA